>NW_027249615.1:0-115889 GCF_030848795.1 Temnothorax nylanderi | reverse complement strand
GATACAATGAGATGTAAACAAAAGCGAAATATAGCGGTCAGAAGTTAGTATGATGTGCATGCTCTCTCTCATAAGGCAAGCAGCAGTAATCTCAATAATATACCCTGTAAAAAAAAACTAAGAACTAACGCAACTTAACTAATAATAAGTACAGTGAAAAAGAATAAGATAAGGAGCAGAATTACTAAAGAGAAACTAAATAGTGTATATAAAACTAAAAACTAAGGCGCAGCGCAATTTACGAACTAATAATAAGGAATGAAAGCACTAGACGTTCTATACCAGAAACAATGTTATCCAATTTCACGTGCAAGCAAGTCGATATGTCCACGAAAGGAATAAGCGTTGAGTTCAGTAAAACATCCCAGAAGAATTATATGTTGATTAAGCCGAACGATCAAAGAACAAGGGACGAGCCGGTCGGACCAGTCAGATAAGCTTAGCTAGATCAGCGTCGGAATCAATATGAATAACAGGTTGACCATCGGAAGACCTAACACATATTTGACCATTCCTTACCCAGACATACTTATACGACCTCTCTTTAGCAACACTCTTAGCTCGTTGTAACATGTCGTAAGTGCTCTTGGATAACAACTCGTTTACGTAAATGTAACGATCTGAGTTACCACCGCATACGTCCTTACATTTGAGAACACCCTTTGCCCGCTTTTTTGAAATAACCATATCGCGCACGGCACTCGAGGCCAAGGTAACAACGACTGAGCCGGAAGATGCAGCAACAGTGGAAGTCGCCGACAGTGCCTTCTTAACAGTTCTGACACGAGAATATGGCAAGACAAGTCAGGAACGTCCAATGCCTTTAGCACATTCCTGGCAAGCTCAGATGGAGCAACAGATAACGCCAATGGTAAACCCGAAATGATTAACTCATTGCCCCCATGAGTTCCCTGAAATGACTGAGCAGATTTTAAGTCGTGAATTTCGCGAATAAGTTCAGCGTTATCCTGCTCCAATTTGGCAATGCGCTGACTATTCTGACTAACGGTGTCAGCAAGCCGATTTAATTGACTGAGTTTATCACTTAGTTCCTTGTTGGTACGTTGCTGACCTTCAATAAACGCAGAAAACTTCGCATCTAATTCATCCATGAAAAAAGAAAACTTCGCATCAGATTTATCCATCCGCTCAATCAATCGACGCAAAAGATCATTGGTGGAATCATGTACAGTGTCACACATAGTGTCATGCGTAGTGGAATGCATACGTGCACCGTCAAGCGAGGCATCTACAATGTTAGGTACTTTAGTAAATGGCATATTTAAAAATTGTAATTTACAACAAGCACTAGCGGACTTCGTACCAACGTAAGCTTTGACACAACCCGGATGAAATGCTCTATGACACTCAGCACATGAAACAGATTCACCAGCAATCCGTTTAGTACACTTAACACACGTACGCTGCATGTGTTATCTACAATCGCTTAATCACTTAAAAGTAGAGTTCTGTAGTATCGATCCGCGATCAGAGTGTTCCGTATAGATCACAAGAAATATGGCAGAGTCAGCAGTCACTTAGATAGCACGTGTTCAGAAAATAGCATGTAGATAGGGAAGATCGGCAACGATAGGCGCATGCGCAGCTGAGATCAACGTCTTCCACAGGAACAGCCAAGAATTAGGTTAGAAACAAGCGATGATATTTGCCGCAGAAATGCTTCTAATTAGGTAGCAAGCACCAGAAAGATAATGATAGCACGTGACAAGCAACAAAAAACCTGCTAATACCTGCAACAAAATGGCCCGAAGGCGGCTTACGGCAGAAAATAGATTCACTTAAAGCAGGAGCAAAGAGAAGAGACAAGCAATGATACTCACAGAGAGAGAGAGAGAGAGAGATAGAGAGAGAGAGAGAGAGAGAGAGAGAGAGAGAGAGAGATTTGATTTGATTTGATTTGATTTAATAATATGCCCAAGCAAGGCTAAAGGGCAAAAAATGATACAGTAATGCAGTACAAAGAAATACGCATGCTCTCGCTCGCATAGGAGACTAACAACTTAACTATGGAGTGTAATATGTACAATGCGATAATAACTAACGCAACTTCCAGTTATATACGCAGTATAGTTATAACAAAGAACCAACATAAAAATGATACAGTAATGCAGTACAAAGAAATACGCATGCTCTCGCTCGCATAGGAGACAGACAACTTAACTATAGAGTGCAATTTGTACAATACGATAATAACCAACGCAACTACCAGTTATATACGCAGTATAGTTATAACAAAGAACCAACAAACAGGAGTACAGGAGAAAACAGAAGACATAGGTAAGAATAGTTACCCAGTTTCTCGAGCAAGCAGAAATGTCTTGAGAAGATTTTTAAAGGTAGGGAATGATGAAGTAGAGGTGATATTAACAGGAAGTGAGTGCCAGAAATAAATAGTAGAAAGATAAAATGAGTTTCTGTAGGTAGTTGTTCTATGTGAAGGAATATGAAATGTATGAGATGCATGAGGAAGGCGGTCAGATCTCCTCAAGAGCGGATCAAGCAACGTGAAATTTTCTCGCAAGTAAGAAGGGGAGCACATATGAAGTATGCGATACATTTGACAACCAAGAAAATATAGTCTTCTGTTTTCAACTGAGAGCCAACCTAATTGGCGTCTATACGGAGTAATATGTTCATCTCTCTTGAGATCGAAGATGAAGCGGATGCAACAATTTACAAGTCTCTGTAATAAGGTATTTAACTCACCACTTAAACCATGATAGACCAAACAACAATAATCGATGTGTGGCATAATTAGGGCTAATACCAGCCTTATCCTTAACCTCGTAGAAAGAGAATTTCTATTAAACTTGAGTTTATGCAAAGAAAAATGAACTTTTTGTGAGATGTGCAGGATGTGTTTCCTCCAGGACAGGTTGGACGTAAAAATTACACCCAAATTCCTGACTTCATTAACAAAGGGTAAAGGTGTTTGGCCAACAATGACAGGTGGTAAGCCATGGCAGTCAATATCATTAACATAAGAATGACTGCCGAAAATTATCACCTTAGATTTCGCAGGATTAAGTTTGAGACCGTTCAAGTTTGCATAGTTAAAAATAGCGTTCGCATCAGTAGAAATCATTTTAAGACCATGGAGAATGTCAGCACGAGAACATTGAAGATATATTTGTATATCGTCAGCAAAAGCATATGATACACAAACGACAGAAAACCGCCTATGTCGTTAATATATAAAGCAAACAGAAGAGGACCAAGCACAGAACCTTGAGGGACACCAGACGAAGTGAACAACCATTCCGAGAAATTACCTTCATCATCAATTACAGCCTGAGAGCGGCCAGTGAGATAGGAGAATATCCACACAAGGACCTCATCAGAGAATCCCAATTCTTTCAACTTCATAAGTAAACGAAGATGTGGAACAGTATCAAAGGCTTTACTAAAGTCGAAGAGAATCATAATTGTGATAAGCCTATCATCAATTCCCTTTTTTATGTCATCACGTACGCGTAAAAGTGCAGACTGCGTGCTGTAGCCTGAGCGATACGCAGACTGTCTCGGATTCAAAAGATTATGCTTGTTCAAATAGTCAGTAATCTGTGAAGCCACAATTCGTTCAAGGATTTTGGACATTTCAGGAAGGTTAGCAATAGGACGAGTATCAGATGGAGACAGAGGAGTACGAATTTTCGAGAGAGGACGGATCACCGCACGCTTCCATAGTGAAGGAAATACAGAGGATTGAAGTGAACAATTAAGCAGTGAAGTGAGCCATTCAGAAATGACAGGCCAGAGAGAGAGAGAGAGAGAGAGAGAGAGAGAGAGAGAGAGAGAGAGAGAGAGAGAGAGAGAGAGAGAGAGAGAGAGAGAGAGCATGTGCATGCTCTCTACTACACCTTTGATATAGAGCATGACGCAAAAAATATAACAATCGCAAGAATATAGACAGCTGAAGAACTAAAAACTAACGCAAGTTATAATAAAGTACAGTATAACTATCGCAAAAATATTACAATCGCAAAGTACAGTATGAGTAAAATAAAACTAAAATTGACGCACAGCATAACTTACAAACTACTTACAGAAAGGAATAGAAAAGGAGGTCTCAGAAAGTACTATACCCGAGAAGTGTCATTCGGTTTCACGTGCAAGCAAATATGCTTTTAGAAGACCTTTGAACGAAGGGAATGAGGAAGCAGAGGTGATATTGTCCGGAAGAGAGTGCCAAAAATAGATTGAGGATAGTCGGAAAGAATTTCTGTAAGTAGTGGTTCTGTGAAGAGGGATATGAAAGATCTGTGATGATGAGGCCAATCGGTCAGAGGTCCTCAATGTTGGATCAGGAAGAGTGAAGAGTTCACTCAAATACACAGGAGAACGCATGCGGAGAATACGAAAAGTCTGGCAGCCAAGAAAATAAAGCCTTCTATTCTCGACCAAAAGCCACCCCAGACGACGCCTGTACGGAGTGATATGTTCATCTCGACTAAGATTAAAGATGAATCTAATGCAGCAGTTGACAAGCCTCTGCAATTTGATGTTCAATTCATTACTCAAGCTATGGTAAACGAGACAACAGTAATCAATGTGGGGTAAGATCAGTGTGTTAACCAGTTTGATTCTGAGCATCGTGGAGAGGGAGTTTTTATTGAACTTGAGCTTATACAGAGCATGATGTACACTTTGCGAAACATGCAAAACATGCTTTTTCCATGAAAGATTGGACATGAACATTACACCCAGATTCCTCACTTCACTCACAAAGGGTAAAGGCGTCTGGTTTACAATGATAGGTGGCAAGCAGTTAAGGTTAATATCACTAACATAGGAACGACTAGCAAATAAAATAACTTTAGATTTAGCTGGATTTAGCTTGAGACCATTTAGGTTGGCATAGTTAAAAATCGCATTTGCATCTCTTGACATAAGCTCAAAAGCATGGAGGATATTCGCCAAAGAACATTGAAGGTATATTTGTATATCATCAGCAAATAGCATATGATAAGCGGAAGACAATATTCCACCTATGTCGTTAATATAAAGAGCAAATAAAAGTGGGCCAAGTACAGAGCCCTGAGGGACACCAGAAGACGTGTACAGCCATTCTGAAAAGTTACCCTCATCATCTACTACAGCTTGAGAGCGGCCAGTGAGATAGGAGAAAATCCATGTGAGAACCGCATCAGAAAAGCCAATTGCTTTAAGCTTGATGAGCAATTGTAGATGCGGGACAGTATCAAATGCTTTGCTAAAATCGAATAGAATCATAATCGTAATAAGTCTGTTGTCAATTCCGTTCATAATATCGTCACAGACACGCAAGAGTGCAGATTGAGTATTATGACCCACACGATACGCAGATTGTCTAGGACTCAGGAGGTTATATTTATCAAGGTAATCCGTGATCTGTGAGGCAACGATTCTCTCAAGGACTTTAGACATTTCCGGTAGATTAGCAATGGGTCTAGTATCGGACGGTGACAGTGGAGTACGGATTTTCGAAAGAGGACGGATCAACGCGCGCTTCCACATTGAAGGGAACACGGACGTTTCCAGTGAGCGATTGAGGAGAGGTAGAAGCCATTGGGAGATAGCAGGCCAGGCAATGCGGAGAACATGAAGCGGAATGCCATCACAGCCAGCCGCATATGAGTGAAGAGGTCCATTAGTGATAAGCTTGTATACCAAGTCAGGTGGTATGGTCGAGAATACAAATTCTGGACGTTGAGAAGAACGGGAAACAGAAGCAATGGCTGAGACAAAGTCAGCGTATGAGCATGACGATGGAGCATTGGACACTGAGACGTAATATGAGTTCAGCTGTTCCAGTGTGAAAAAGCGTAGAGGAGAAACAGAGGTAGATTTAACAAGTCCCAGGCGAGCAAGTTCTCTCCACATTTTAGCAGAGTCAGTAATATTAGTGAGAGAAGCAGCATGAAACTCACATTTGGCACGCTTGATGTCATCGTTGAGCTGGTTGCGAAAATGTCGGTATCTGGCATAACCAAGTAGACTATTTGAACGTTTAGCTTGTTTGTACAACTGATTACGCGTACGAAGCTTGCATTTAAGTTCTTGAGAGAGCCATTGAACAGGAGGCTTTCTGATCACAGACAAGCGAGCAGGAACGAAGACATCAAGCGCTCCAAGCAAAGCACTCGACAACCTGGCGCAAAGGTCGTCAACATTGGCCTCATCAGAGAGATTGCCCACCTCAGTCCGAACATTGACGATAAAAGAATAAAGATGTTCAAGGAACGCCGAGGTGTCAATGCTCCTATAACTACGTCGTAACATAGATTGCTTAATATCTAGCTTACAATTAAGTGAATACGACAGTTCCAAGAGATCATGTCCAGCAATAAATGGACTCGAGGATTTAGTAAACTTATGAACCTTGTCACAGTCATCCACAATCAGAACATCAAGCCACGAGTCGGAGGTAGCAGTATGATACGTTGCATCCGAGTTGACAACACACAAAGATAGACTTAACAATAGTTCACGCAAATAATTCGCTTCAAAACTGCTCGCCAACAGATTACAGTTCAGATCACCGCCAATGATAGTATTTTTATAAAGGTGAGAAACACTAGTCAGTGATTCAACGAAGTCGCCAAAAAGACTGCCCCTAGGTCTCCTGTAAACAGACGCAAACAATACTACTTCATCACTCGGTAAACGAATTTCCATTATAATATATTCAGGAGCATTGACATCTACTCCGATGGAGGTCGCAATTAATTTAACTTTTAGTGAGTTATGTACATAACAAGCAACACCCCCACCCACACGCCCCATCCTGTCATGACGAACAAGAAAATAGCCGTCTAAAGCAACAAGGTCGTCCGATACTCCCCCATGAAGCCACGTTTCAGATACCGATATTATGTGATGAAAGTTAGCATTGAAATGCAGCCGAACAAAGTCTATATGCCCACGAAGTGAATTTGCGTTAAATTGGGCAACACGCAACTGAGACAACGTTCGACTACAGTTTTTACAAGCTGCAGGAGCCGCTGTTATACCAGGTCCGAAAGGTCAAATAAGTTTGGCAAGATCAGTATCGTGGTCAACATAAACAATAGTATCGCCATCCGCACGCCTAACGCATATTCGACCATTGTTCGCCCAGACAAACTTGTAAGATTTGTCCCGGGCGACACGTTTGGTTCGCTGCAAGAGATCATGAGTAGCCTTGGGCAGAAGCTCATTCACAAATATACTACGATCGGAACCGCCACCGCATACCTCACTCTGCTTGAGTACACGTTTGGCTCGCTTCCTAGCTATGACCGCATCACGGACAGCACCGGAGGATAAGGTAACGATAAGCGAGCCAGTCTCAGTCGGATCTAAGGGTCGGCTTCGCGCAGCAACAGGAAGAGGCTTTCGCACGACGGTTCTAACGTCAAGGACATGACTCGAAAGATTCGAAATATCAAGAGCCTCGAACACACCACGAACGAACTCCGCAGGCGTGACCGACAATGCCGGCACACCAGAAACAATGATCTTATTTCTGTCTTCATCATGTGTCGAAGGAGCCGACCCAACCGATGTTCTCAGCTCGCGAACCTCACGCACAAGAGTCGCGCTCTCCTGTTCTAATGCTGCAATGCGCTGGCAATTCCGATCGACTGTATCCGCAATACGATTTAATTGATTGAGCTTGTCATTAAGAGAGAGAGAGAGAGAGAGAGAGAGAGAGAGAGAGAGAGAGAGAGAGAGAGAGAGAGAGAGAGAGAGAGGAGAGGAGAGGGAGAGGGAGAGGGAGAGGGAGAGGGAGAGGGAGAGGGAGAGGGAGAGGGAGAGGGAGAGGGAGAGGGAGAGGGAGAGGGAGAGGGAGAGGGAGAGGAAGAGGAAGAGGGAGAGGGAGAGGGAGAGGGAGAGGGAGAGGGAGAGGGAGAGGGAGAGGGAGAGGGAGAGGGAGAGGGAGAGGGAGAGGGAGAGGGAGAGGGAGAGGGAAAGGGAGAGGGAGAGGGAGAGGGAGAGGGAGAGGGAGAGGGAGAGGGAGAGGGAGAGAGAGAGAGAGAGACTATTTGCGTGTCTTATTACATATGTCCTCCGGGGCGAAGCCCGGGTAACCAGCTAGTCCTTTACATAGGTCGTTCGATGACAAACGCATACGCAAGCGTAAACCAATTTAGTTCTCGTTCATAAGATCATCTTCATTTAAGGCCTCATGCAGGTTTTCAGTCACTAAATTCCCTTACAGTATAAAATCTTCTGATCACCAAAGTGGACTTACAGACGATAACTGTGCGAGTATTGCCAAATTTTCCCGCTCTCAGAGGTATAACCATCTTCAGATTCGCCTTCAGCCTGCTGTTGTCTTCAGTTTTTCTTATAGCCTAAACATCAGGAAAGACTGACACAAGTGTGTTTGTGCGTTTACCAATAAAATTCTGGTTGGTCTTGACCTGAGACAAATTATATTCTTTTTTTTAAGCCTTTACCACTAAAAAACGTGGTTTTTTACGGTTTTTTGAGGTTATCTTTGAAATCCTCTGGGCGACTCCTATTTTTTATTGCAGATTCGTGTTCAGCGGGTCAAAATACATAGGAGTAATGTGGTCTCAACCCCAGAGAAATATACTTTTTTTTGTGGGCCTGTGTAATTAATGGATGAGTTTGGAGAGAGGGGAATAGATTTTAAGCTCGCGCGAAGCGCAGGCGAAAAATCTAGTTTAATAAATATCTTTGGTAGCTATTTTGTGGATATGGATATGTAGATAACACGTGGATATCTAATGGATATCCCTGGTGGCTATTTGAGAGATATGGATATGTGGATAACACGTGGATATTTAATGGATATCCCTGGTGGCTATTTGAGAGATATGGATATTTTTACATTTAATAGATATCTATTAAATATCCACCATAGATATGGACGTTATATGGATATGTAAATATCCATTGGATATCTATTAAATATTATGTTCTGTGTGGGATATCATTTCCCTCCTTCTTTATTCTTCCCTCAGGTCCTGTATCTCTTTCTTTATCTCATCTTTTTTTCTTTTTTTTCTGCTTGTCCATTCTCACCAAAATCTCTTTTAACATTCTTTCCGCTTTCATATTATCTTTTCTCTCTTCTTCTCTTTTTATTTTATTTGGCGATCTTATTATTCTTGCTTTTTTATTGAATCTTTCTAAGATTTCTTTTTTAGCTTTTTCCGCCACTTCTTTTTCTTCCTCTCTTCCTCTTTTCTTTAAGTAGTCTTTAATGGATTCTAGGCTTCCCGTCTTTTCTCAGTCGCGATAATTTTCCTGCCCTCGTTGGTCTGCCCCCTGTATTCTTTCCTCTTTCAACTCCCTTACTTTTCTCTTTGTCACCTCTCCGCGTTCTAATGCTCCTCTCTCCGCACCCCTCTTTCTCTTCTTCCATTCGCTCCTTCCTCTTTTTTCCTCTTATGCTGTTTCTTTACTTTTAGGTTTATTTTGTTTTATCACTTCCTTTCTTATCGGTTGGCTCTTACCAACTTTGCTTTTCTATGCCTCTTTCTCACATGTACGCTCTGTCTCTCTCTCTTTTCTCTATGCTCCTTCGGTTCTTTCTTTCTAACCTCCAAACTCTTACCGTTCTTGTATAATTTAAAAACCCGTCGATATTACG
Organism: Temnothorax nylanderi; assembly: GCF_030848795.1. Lineage (NCBI taxonomy): Eukaryota > Metazoa > Arthropoda > Insecta > Hymenoptera > Formicidae > Temnothorax > Temnothorax nylanderi. Next base: position 106,282 of record NW_027249615.1, on the reverse strand, counting down.
GCTCCTTCACTTTATATTTATCTATGCAATCATTGTTGCATTTTGGCGCTTACAAACTACCTGTAACATAAACGCCCTGAGGCGATGGAACAGCAGATAACTTCGAAAAAATGCGGACGAAACTGACAGTTGTGTTTCTATCTACTTACTCCACGAATGTCCTAGAAAGTGCTATTAAAACTTTTAGTATTTTTTTGAAAATTTGTAAAATATTGTATTAATTTCACAGACATCTTTCTAACTCCCGCCTTTCCAAATAAGTCGATCTATTGGATATTTCTGAAATGCTTCAGAAATATCTCTGGAATGCTTAAGAAATATCTTTGAAATGCTTCAGAAATATTTTTAAAATAATTCAGAAATGCTTCAAAAATATCTCTGAAATGCTTCAGAAATATCTCTGAAATGCTTCGGAAATATCTCTAAAATATTTCAGATACTTTTTCTCATATACAGGGTAATCCGGAACAATTTCCTGTCCTTCATAAATCATATTCTTGATTATAGTCATGATTTTGCTTCGCCGGAGGCCTGCTTATATTAGATCCCAACTGAAATTTACTTACGAGTTAGTCTTATCATTATGCGCCGCCTAGTGGCGTCGTTGCGAACTGGCGCGGAAATACTTCTGAATAATTTCAATGTTACATTTCAATATTATTTTCCAAGTTATCTTTCGGAAAGCTTTCAATGATACGTATTTTAGACATTACGTACGAAATATTTCTCTGAAATATTTCGTAATATTTCAGAAATATTTCAGTGAAAAGGGTCATAAATGATTTCGATAAAACGTTTCAGAAATACTTCTGAATAATTTCAATGTTACATTTCAATATTATTGTCCAAGTTATCTTTCGGAAAGCTTTTAATGATATGTATTTTAGACATTACGTACGAAATATTTCTCTGAAATGTTTCGTAATATTTCAGAAATATTTCAGTGAAAAGGGTCATAAATGATTTCGATGAAACGTTTCAGAAATACTTCTGAATGATTTCAATGTTACATTTCAATATTAATTCCAAGGTATCTTTTTTCGAAAGCTTTCAATAATATATTATTTTGATGAAACGTTTCAGAAATATTTCTGAATGATTTCAATTTTACATTTTAATATTAATTTCCAAGTTATCTTTCGAAAAGCTTTCTGAAACATGTTGTGCTGTGTGGGTTGTTTACATATCTACGTGTTCAATCGTGAATAGATCGTTAATTCGAATCTGCAGGTCTTTTATATGGTCCTGAACCTCTATAGACGCTTGTGAGGATAGGATATTCATGGATTTGATGCTCTGAATGACAGTGTGCACGAGATTGCATCTCTTGATATATTCTAGGTGTTGCTCTTGACAAGTTTTTGACAAAGTTTAATAATGTGGCTATTTCAGGAACATTGTCAAAAATACCTCAATCATCGAAAAGTGTCAAATTCCATGTAAATTGCTCTTATTTGAAATGTAATAATTCACAAACAATGAGGTTTAAGATCACATATTTTTGGGAAATTATGAAGCCTACATGAAGGAACATTTCCCCTCTGATTTCTTTTGAATTCAAGGAGAGAAGTCAAAAATGGCCCCTTATTGCAACCTTTCCTTTAACAAAAATTTCAATATAATAGAAAGAAATGATTGGTAGGGGGAGACCGGGGCTAAACCGCCAACGGGGTTGAACCGCCAAATCAAATATCTCGGAACCTGTATATTGTGCGAACTCGCTATTAACATTGTAAACGCTGCTTATGGTACCCATGTGACCAACGGAGTTTCGGCAGGTTACCTGCCGTGTTATGATTTTTACGGAGGCAAACGTGTTTTTGTGGTGAAAAGTGAAATTTTCTGCGCGTGGAAATTTTGTAATATCTGCAATAATATTTGCTCTCCAAATCTCGAGGTACGTGATTATAAATGCATGCTGATTATAAAGAGTAATGCATGCTGAACACGAATCCAGTGTAGATATCTAATATTTCATGGGCAATCAAACCTGAAACTGATTTATTCCGGGGGGTGGCGGTTCAACCCCGTCATTTTTTAGATTTCAATTTTTCCACCGTTGTCGTTTTTGCTCTATACCGGTTAAACAAAGCAACATAGATAAAAATTTCCTATATAAATTTTGTAGCTAAAGGTTCACTCTTTACAGTGGTATACGTCATTGGTACATCTAAAAAACATAACAGAAACATAACATTTAAAACGTTTACGTGATGTTTATGAAAGGTTTCTATATACAATTCAGCTGAAATAATATGTACAATAGAAGTACTGCCGGTATTCATATAGGTCTAAGAAATCCGAAAAGAAATCCTTTACTAAACATCAGTGACAAGGAAAAAAGTACATCATCTGATAAGAGCTAATTTAAAATTATCACTTTGGTACATGACTTTTAAGTAACAAACTTTAAGTAACAGACTTTTAAAAACGTTTTTGTCTTCTATGCTTTAAAAACATATTGTTTTATTCTTAACGTTCTTATTTCTTAATATTTTATATTTTTTAATATTCGTAATGTGTTTTATTTTTCTACTTATCATAAAGTGATATTTTATGTGCAATGATAATTATATTTAATATTTTTTTATATTTTATATTCAATTTTTTTATATATAGAGCTTCTACATATTAATTAATTCACGTAGGCTGAAAAATGGGTTACTCGTTCTTTCAAAACGTTAAATATTATTATGACCTTCACGCGGTTTATTTATGTGAATTTTAATGTTAAGACAATGCGCTGAAGATGGCCCCAAAAAGGGTCAAAACGTACGTTATTTGACTACTTTTGACTGTATTAATTACACAGGACCACAAAAAATTTTTTTTGAAAAGCAACTGGGATCAGAGTAGGTGTTTCTTATAGATTTTGGGTCACTGAATCCGAATTCGTAAACCGTTTTGCTCCATCACGTCTAGATTTTTAGATAATCGAGAAAAATAGCGGAAAATCTGTGAAAATTGAAATAAACATTTAAAGAAAGAGCAAAAGTATAACATCAAAGAAAGAGAAAAAGTATAACATCAAAATGCGGTCACAGAACTGATTTAAATATATTTTGGTAAGTTAAATAAAGTGCAAAAAAGGAGGATGTTAAAAAAGAGACGAATTTCGCCCAAAAAGGTGTAAGTAAAAGAAATAGTGTTTTTTGTAGATCTTGATCTCCTGAATACGATAAAGCTAATAAAAAGTTCGTGGTGCTTGGGGAACACCTTGAAAATTGAGCATAAACGTGGTGTATTTACAGAAATTCGGATGAGATATATGCTATATCATAAAATGTACTGGTGAAAAGATTTGATGGAGAGAGGGAAAAGGGGGAAGAAAGAGTGTTTTGTGTGCGTGTGTGTGTGCATGTGTGCGTGCGCGAGTGCGGGTGCGTGTGCGGGTACGGGTGTGTGCGGGTGTGCGCGTGTGTGTGCGCGTGTGTGCGGGTGTGTGCACACTCGCACACACGCGCACGCGCGCACACACCCGTACCCGCACACGCACCCTCACCCGCACCCGCACCCGCACCCGCACCCGCACCCGCACCCGCACCCGCACCCGCACCCGCACCCGCACCCGCACCCGCACCCGCACCCGCACCCGCACCCGCACCCGCACCCGCACCCGCACCCGCACCCGCACCCGCACCCGCACTTGCACCCGCACCCGCGCACGCACCCGCACCCGCACCCGCACCCGCACCCGCACCCGCACCCGCACCCGCACCCGCACCCGCACCCGCACCCGCGCACGCACCCGCACCCGCAACCGCACCCGCACGCACGCACACACACGCACACACACACGCACCCGCGCACACACACGCGCACACACACACGCGCACCCGCGCACACACGCGCACACCCGCGCACACACGCGCACACCCGCACCCGCACCCGCACCCGCACCCGCACCCGCACCCGCACCCGCACCCGCACCCGCACCCGCACCCGCACCCGCACCCGCACCCGCACCCGCGCACGCACACACGCACACACACACGCACACACACGCACACACACACGCACCCGCACCCGCGCACATACACACACACGCACACGCACCCGCACCCGCGCACGCACACACGCACACACACGCGCACACATACACCCGCACCCGCGCACACACGCGCACACCCGCACTCGCACCCGCGCACATACACACACACACGTACACGCACCCGCACCCGCGCACGCACACACGCACACACACACACGCACGCACCCGCGCACATACACACACACGCACCCGCGCACACACGCGCACACCCGCACCCGCGCGCGCGCACGCACGCGCACACACACACACACAACACTCTTTCTTCCCCCTTTTCTCTCCCCAACAAATCTTTCACCAGTACATTTTATGATATAGCATGTTTCACCCGAATTTCTGTAAATACACCACGTTTATGCTCAATTTTCAAGGTGTTCCCCAAGCACCACAAACTTTTTATTAGCTTTATCGTATTCAGGAGATCAAGATCTACAAAAAACACTATTTCTTTTACTTACATCTTTTTGGGCAAAATTCGTTCCTTTTTTAACATCCTCCTTTTTTGCACTTTATTTAACTTACCAAAATATATTAAATCAGTTCTGCGACCGCATTTTGATGTTATACTTTTTCTCATTCTTTGATGTTATACTTTTGCTCTTTCTTTAAATGTTTATTTCAATTTTCACAGATTTTCCGCTATTTTTCTCGATTATCTAAAAATCTAGACGTGATGGAGCAAAACGGTTTACGAATTCGGATTCAGTGACCCAAAATCTATAAGAAACACCTACTCTGATCCCAGTTGCTTTTCAAAAAAAAATTTTTGTGGTCCTGTGTTATTAGTTTTGCAAAATAAATCTTAGCGGCTAAATATCACGCTCGGATTTTATTGCCTGAATTTAATTTAAATTTTTTTATATATATAGAGCCTCTATATATATATATATATATATATACATATTTATAAATTTATATACTTGCATTACAAGATAAAGCGATGTAAAGAAAGGAATAATATTAAATATTTAATTGATCTATTTTTCTACATTTTTTAAAAATATTCTTAAAAATTTTTCTATATCTTTAAAAAATTAATTTTGCAACTCCATACAATACGATAAAATTATTTTTTGTTAACTTGGTCAGCGACCTTTCAATTCGGGACTAAATATTGATCAAAAATATAGGTACATAAAGTAAAATCTAATAAAATTAAAAGTTCATATAACTTTATGTAGCGTCCCTTTAGAGAAATGGGAGAACTTTAAAGAGATAGGCTCAAATATGGAATAAATGAGATTGTAAGTAAATGCGAGAACAAAATGTTTATGCAATCAAATACAATTTATTTTATGGTTTAACATAGTTTGTTCCCTCATTTACCTAACGGTTTTAATTATTCTACTATATGAGCGTATGTAATAATTGCCATGATATCTCTATGCAACGTACTCAAAATGTTTTGCGAAACATCTCAGAGATGGTAGCAAAATCTCTAGGAGATGTCTATGCAACCTTTCATAAAGGTCTTTGTGACAAAATAGCGGACATTTTCACGTATCTAAGACATATATGAGACATTTGTAAGATCTTTTTTGTAACACTTTGCGAAGGTCTCTGAAAGGTATTTGTTGAGTTTTGTGCTGTGTGGGCAACAACGGAACTTAATAATTAGTTTTTCTATTGTACTGTGTAATTATTTAAAATTTGAATATTCAAAATTTTATGTTATTTTTGAAAAATCGAAAATGTAAAATATTTAAGAATTGATATAAAAAGTAAAAGATTGCAAAAACTAATTCATGATTTGAAAAGTTTCAATATTAAAAAAATGAAACAATTTATATACAAAGATAGTTCAAACACAAAAGGATAGTTCAGTTTGCGGACCTAATCAATTTGTGTCACCCTGCATGTTGTGACACGTTCAGACAGGTTTCACCTTACAAGCCGTTAACAATCTTCACAAAGTCAGCAGTCAGACGCTGTCACGATGACTGAACGAGCAGTGCAAAGAAGTAGTGTTAGGCAACGAATATAATTATCCAACAGAAAGTATATGTATTTGTTTCGCCAATAATTAATAAACGAGAAAGACTCTATTTTTATATTCGACGACGTTTGGCTAATGTCGTGACAATTCGACCATTGGTTTTGGTCGTTTCTAAATTGATTTAATCTTTGATACTTACATATAAGCATCTCATTTTTATTAAATTAAATTATTACACATGCCTCAGTGGTCGAATTGGTACGACGCCCTACACGGAATGAGGGAGGTTCCAGGTTCGAACCCTGTCTGAGGTAATATTTTTCGCAATAAATTTAATAATTTAATTTAATAAAAATGAGATGCTTATATGTAAGTATCAAAGATTAAATCAATTTAGAAACGATCAAAACCCATGGTCGAAAAAGTCTTTACGATTAATCTGACCAAAACCAATGGTCGAATTGTCACGACATTAGCCAAACGTTGTCGAATATAAAAATAGAGTCTTTCTCGATAATTATCCAATTTTTCATGAATAAAAGAGTCAATTTTTCTGAAATTTTGACCAGACTTCAAGTATAGTTTGACAATAAATGTTTGTTACAGACAAGAGTGTATAATTGAGCAAAATTACTTCAAAAAGGAAGAAATTGTGTGAAAAATGAATCTCACGCTCAGTGACTAATTGTAAGAACTTCTGTGTATCCCGACATTATTGTTTTGGAAGCTTCCAGAACGATGGAACAAGTGTATTGTAGTCAAGTGAGATATATTAAAAAATGTGAAACATTCCGGTGATGTTGTACGTAACATGTATAGAAACAAATTCCCGTTTATATTTAATTTAAACTACTTTCATCTACGGTGTAATTTATAAAGTAAATTGCTTAAAAAAACCTGTTGAACTTTTTAATATACATTTACTACATTCTATATATTTATCTTACGTTTTTCATTGTTTTGATTTCTTATGACCAAAGTATCAGCACACAATGATATGCAAGCAGGATATAGTGGTTCTGAAGAAAAACCTTTCCATCTTGGATTACCCAGTAAACCGCCTTGGTAACTATACAACGATACAGTATTCCATTCCACAATTAAGAAGTGCCTAGAAAAAAATTATTTTCATACAATTACATTATTGCAAAATACATATACAGATAATTTCATTAATTGCTTACAACTGAACATTGCCAATCTGCAAATTCTGATTTTAATGAAACTGTATAACATTACCGCTCGAAAGTTTGAAACATTCTACAGGGTGTTTCCTACGTAAGTATAAAAGATTGAAGAAAATATTCTGTGGCTTATTTTAGGAAAAAAAGGTCTTATAATCCCTTTCAATTTTTTACTTAGAAAACACTGTATAATTTTCGGATAAAATCACAAGTCATGACAGATACTATTATTTTATTAAAAATATTGGTCTATATTTGAGTCTTCAACTCGCGGGGGGAGTCCCGGACGAATTACACGTTTCCCGGAGCTCCCCCTCACGTGTGAAAAACGCGCCTAGATGGACATCCGCTGGGTTTTTAGCCGGTAAGAATCCGGCACTCCCCTCGTCCTCTCCCCGGAGGCGAGGGAGTCTTCCCCCTCCCATAAAGAGGGGGTTACCGGGCCATATACCGGGCCTCCGGGCCCGGGAACCCGGTAGTCGAAGATTTCGCAGCGAAAAAAAAAGAGTCTTCAACTCCGATTTGCCTTAAAATTTATATGGAGCTTCCATTTGGTCTAGAATTAGCAGTTATAATATTTTAAAGGGCCACTTTCGTTTGAACACACCGCTCGATTAAACACGTAATATTGGACACGTTTTATTGGACACTGCACTATTGAACACCACACGATTAGGCATCGCGCGTGGTTGCAGTGGGTTCCGCCCCCTGCGGAGAGCTCCACCTCCAAAAAACTATCCTAACCCAACCCAATTGTTGTATGTGTGACTCACCCAACAATTGGGTCAGCATACGTGTCCAATCGTGTGATGTCCGATCGTGCGGGGTCCGATCGCGCGGTGTCCGATCGTACGGTTTCCGATTGAGCGGTGTCCAATCGTGCAATGTGCGTGTCCAATTGTGCTGTGTCCACCCGAGAAAAAATGATCAGATATAATCATATATGTTTATATAAAATCGACATTAGATATAATTAGATATAAAAAATGGCCCGATATAATCGTATATAATTATATATAACCACATATAATTATAGTATAACAAAATTAGGCTTTTTGGGTTTTATTATATATAAAATATTTATTGGATGGGGGGGATTAGATATAATCATATATAATCATATATGTACATATATAATGAGATTATATATATCTAAATATATATAATTATATACGGGGTGGGAGAAAAGTATGGAAACCCTGAAAAATCTCGAAAACTATAAGTTTTACAGAAAAATGTTTCAGACAAAAGTTGTTTGGTTTCGAGGGGGCCATAAGATGGTATTATTGGTTTGACCTTGGATGGTCGTTTAAAGCTCACGTAAACGACACCTTTAATTTCTTAAATGGAATAAAGCATTGATAAATTAAGTGTATATTTTTTCAAAAGCTAGAATCAAAAGTGAAATGATTTACATATAACTTGGCGCTGCTTGGCGTGAGATACTGCCGTGTCTCTTGATACCATTCTTATACCACTGTTTGTCAAATTTTAAATACGAGAAATAAATCCTATCGGATGCCATCTATCGGATAATCCGAATTTAAGTTTATATATGGTTATATATAATCATATATAATCTACATAGATAAATGCTTAATTCTTATATATATACTTTATATATAAATTATATGAACTTATATATAATCATGTCAAAATGTATGTGAAACTTTTTACATATATAATATATATATTTGATAGGATTCGTTTCTCGTATTTAAAATTTAACGGACAGTGGTACAAAAACGGTATCAAAAAACAAGGCACTGTCTCATGTCAAGCAGTGCCAAGTTGTAATATATGCATGGAATAAATCATTTCACTTTTGATTCTATAGCTTTTGAAAAAATATACATCTTAATTTATCAATGCAAGGAGGGCCATGTGGGAGGGCAGAGGGGACGGTTGGCTCCGAGCGTGAGTGGAGAGAGATAAGGGTTTAGAGAGGAGATAAGGGCACGTAAAGTGAGCAGTGTGGAGGAGATGGTGGAGGAGGCCCAGAGGAGAGTGAGGAAGTGGAGGAGGAGTCGAGGATGGCGTGGTTTGAGAGTGGTGACAGGAGTTAGTTGGAGCAAGTTTGGAGGTTAGAACGAGAAGCAGGAAGAGAAGGGAGCAGAGACGGAAGGGGGAGGAGAGAGAATCGAGAGAGGGAGAGGTGGCAAGGAGCAGGGTCTAACCGGTCGGAATGGTGACGCGTGGCACGTTGGTTGGCTGGCGAGGAGAACGGTGGAAGCGGACATCACTGGCGGTCCGGCCCGGAGCGGGGTGCCGACTGCCCCAAAAGGGTAGGTTGGCACCACTGCAGGGCGGCGGGACTGGTGGCGGGACTGGCGTGCGGAACGGGCCGGTAAGGAAGAGAGAGGGAATACCGGTGAAGAAGGAGATGGCGCGAGAGACGATGGGCGAACGCGCAACGCGCGTCAACACGCCAACGATAGAGGGTCGATTGTTGGAGATCGAGAGATCGAAAGAGGCGGGGTCGACGGAGCGTAGCCAGCGCAGCGATGCACGTGGTGACAGCAGAGAGAGAGGAGAAAGTGTGAAACGGCAGCGAGAAAAGTAGGAAAGCAGTAAAGCAATAAAGACCCACTCGGCATGTAATATTTCAGAAACATTTCTGCAAAATTTTATTTGAAATATTACACCTTTCATTAATATTTCAGAAATATTTCACGACCGTTTCTACATCATTTCGGCAATGTTTCAATGTCCGCAATTATTTCAAAGCAACCTTGCTGAAAGATTTCGGCAATATTTCGGTAATATACTGAAATATTTCTCAAATATATCTACGAAATATTGCAGAAACACTTCAGAGATATTTCAAATACATTTTACACTGAGAAAAATGTTTTGTATTAGCAAACAAAATTTTCTTACTGACGCAAAAACTATTTGTTAATATGTGAAAAATAAAATATTTTATTACCGGAACAAAAAATATATATTAAGCCGTATATGTGCGTATAGCCGTCGCGCGTTTGTCCGAAGAAATCCGCTCTCTCAGCCGGTCACCCATCCAAGTAGTATACCGGCGCCTTGTTGCTTGACATCGATGATCCGACAGGGTAGTGGTGATCCTCTGTCTCTGACGCTTCTTTCTTTCTTATACTTACTTATTTTGGTGAGCATAAAGCTATCGCATAACAATATTAACAATACAGATATACGAATAAATCTTTTTTGCCAGTCAGCGTCGAATATTATTTTATATTAAATATTATTAAATATTTTATATTTTATATTAAAAATGCCATATGACAAAATTTGGAATATCAGAAAATTCTTAATAAAAGAGAAAAAATGCAATAATTATATAATAATAAATTTCATTTTTTATAAGTTCTAAAGTCTGTCAGCAACTTTTCGGAAATATTACAAATGCAATGTTGTATGTGAAACACTCAAAAATATAACGCGTGCAATGTAAACGTAATAATAGTTTTATCATGTATCAGAAATGTTTCTAAACCATTACATCTGCAATATTTCTTCTGCAATATTGTAGAAACTCGCAGCCTGCAATTCAATTTTTCATTATCTACGCAATTTTTCAGAAATTTTTCAGAAATATTTTAAATGCAATGTTGCGTTTGATATGTTACAGAAATATTATTCGTGCAATGCAAACGTACTATTACTTTTATAATGTTTCAGAAATATTTCTGAAATATTGCATTTGCTACATTTTTTTGCAATATTACAGAAACTTACAATATTGTAAACAACTTTCTGAAAGATTTCAGAAATATTGTTAATGCAATATTATAAAAAACATGATGCAGGTACATTTCTAAAATATTTCAGATGCATAGTTACAAATGAAATGTTAACGAAATATTTCTGCACCATTTCCGAATATTTCAATATTTCAGCAACATAACATGCCGAGTGGGGAGGGTAAAGAAAAGCGGGAGAAAGGAAGAGATGGAGCGGGCAAAGGTGAAAGGTGAACAAGAGGAGGAGATACGTGAAGTGAGATAGAAGAGCGGACGGAGGGAAGAGAGGAGAACGGAGGGACGAGGCAAAAGACTGAAGAGGTGAAGCAGGAGTAGAGATGCGCGATGTTGACCGATTAATCGAAACGTCCGATTATTTTTTGTCGATTAATCGGTTATTACTGCCGATGTTTTTGAAATCCGATATATCGATATTCGGTTTTTTTTGTGAATATCGATTTTTCACATGTTATTCTTTTGATAAGGGGGTCAATTACGGTTCTTGAAACGAGGTGAAAATTACAAAAGTGAACAGATTTACTAGATTTCAACCAATGAAATCATAGATACGCTAGTAAATTTCCTCACTTTTGTAATTTTCACCTCGTTTTAAGAACCGTAATCGACCCCAAGCTAAGTTCGTTTTCGCTGCACTTCTAAATTAGTGCAAATAGTTCAATTGTTGGTTCTAGAAGTAAGAACCAATCACGTTCGATTGCTACTGTCTGCGAAGCTGAAGCCAATCGAAGCTCGCCGAAGCGACTAGTTATTTATGTATTATTTGATACGCGTAAAGGCCATCGCGCGTACACAAAATTGCATAGGCTGCATAAGCATAGCATAAGACCGCTGGACCAATGAGCATCTTATGTAAATCAATATGGCGACTTTATGCTAGATGCTCATTGGTTTAGCGGTCTTATGCTACGCTTATGCTAAGCTTATGCTAAGCTATGCATTTTGTGTGCGATGGCCTTAAAGCCTGTATCAGACGACGAATTGGAATTGAGATTGGATTGAAATTTAATCAATCAGAATAGAGAAAATTGATCTCAAGTTTAGTAAACTTTGCTCTGATTGGTCAAATTTCAATCCAATCTCAATCCCAATCCGTAGTCTAATACGGGCATAAAGCCGTGATCAGACTACGGATTGGGATTGAGATTGGAGATTGGATTGAAATTTGACAAATTAGAGCAAAGTTCACTAAACTTGAAGTTAGTTTTCTTTATTCTGATTGATTAAATTTCAATCCAACTTCAATCCCAATCCATAGTCTGATCATGGTTTAAGGGTGAAATCCCATGGAGCCAGCGTACGGCGTACCGGCGTATGGCGTAAAGAAGCTTGGCTAATCACAGGCTTTACACTCGTTTTCGTTACGCCAGCACAGATGTTACGCTGGTTTTTAAAGCGTTTCGGCGTTTATGCTACAATGATACACACCCACGTACACGCATATGCATGTATGAACGTATGTGTTAAAAATTGCGCTGAAAATTTCATCGGCTGTCCCATGGGGCGTATTTACGTCGGCGTAATGATCAATAAGCCAATCACAAGACCCCTTGAGCATCCATTTTGAAAATAAGCTTTGTAAAACAACACTGTGATTGGCTTATTAATCATTACGCTTCTTAAATACGCTCCATGGGACAGTTGATGTTTGTGCTGACGTAACGAAAACGAGCGTAAAGCCTGTGATTAGCCAAGCTTCTGTACGCCATATGTCGGTAGTGCCGGTACGCCATACGCTGGCTCCATGGGACTTCACATGGCTCCAACACACCAGCGCGATTCGCAACGCGCGATGCACGACGCGACGAGCGATATCCAATAAGCGTACAGTTTTTCCGGAAAAACAGTACGCTTATTGGATATCGCGCGTCGCGAATCGCGCTAGTGTACTGGAGCCATAAACATGATACTGTGACTGTGACACGCGAGAAATTTGAATAGTTATTACAAGTATTACGACTGTTACGAGTAGTTTACGAGAATCGTGGCCGGATTGCGCACGCGGATGCGATCACACATCACACGCGACTCGCGTGACTCGCGTCGCGAACCGTACCAGACCCAGAAGCTTCTGGAAAGATCGGGCACACGTGTTTCTACGTGTTGTGTGAGTTGTGTCTTGTGTCGCAGATCGCCCATGTGTTCCGATATTCACTGCCAGTACTGAAAATCTATAGTTTGCGTCACGTATACTATAGATATTCAGTACTGGCAGTGAATATCGGAACACACCCCCGCATCAGAAGTTAAATAATAAGAAGAAAAAGACGCAGATACATCGCAAAACGGTCGCCAATCGGGAATTACGGGGGAAATTATTCCGCTGCAACGAGGAACTGACGAGAGCTGCATACAAAAGTTTTTCCACCTCTACTTTGTGGACCACGTGCATTCTCGCCTTGACCATCCGCACATACATTCACATATACACTCACGATCATTTGTTACGCGCTTTCTCATGCATGCGTAATTATAAACCAGGCCAATACATTTATGCATTTATATTTAAAATGTATGAAGACGAAGGTAAGATGTGAATTGGTTATATTCTTTTTTTAACAGATCTATTGCGAAGTAATTTGAAAATTCTAAGTTCACTTCAACAACTCATCATCGAACTTATCTCTTTATCATTATCGATTTTGATTGAATTTAACAAGTCAAATTTAGTTTCATTTATCATTTCTTTTTATCCAACAGATCCTAGATATACGATTTATTTTTGTATTAACGAACAGCCTTCCTTCGCTGAAAGAGGATTGACCAGACATAAATATCTTCAATTGAAATGTACGTGTCTTTTTCATGAATTTATATATAAATACAATTAATATGTTATCAAATATTTTTAACTGAGACTACGTTTACGCGAGCGTTACTTCTGTAGTAACTTACGATAATTCACTCGTTTACGCGGGGTAAATTATCGTAAGTTACTACAAAATTCCGTTTACGCGAAGGAATTATCGTAAGCTACTACAGAAATAACGCTCGCATAAACGTAGTATGTTTGTTATGTAATATTGAAATGATAATTTCAGATGATGACAAAGTGACTTGGAAGTTTATCCAAGAAATGTACAAACTAAGAGTTAAAGAGTGGAATCCTGCTGTCGATGTTTTGTACCGATCGATTGATGATATTGATTAGTAAGTTTATCAGAATAATTACTGCAACTGGCTTAGGATTTCCAATTCATTTTCTATAATTTCAAATTTCTTCCCTATTTTATTATAGCACACGAGTTATGATGCCATTGCCAACGCAATCACATGCTAGGAACAAGAGTCCCCTGGTTTCTCATGCATGTGACATAGAATCAGTGACGTCATGCAATGCAGTAAACTCTCATCACGAAGTACATGATATATCACTTATATCAGCAGCAGGTCCATCTTCCAAGTCTAACAACGAATGTTCTAGTACCAATGTCGATAATTCTAAAAATCTTGAGAATGAAACGGAATTAGTTGTGAAGAGGAATAATTCAAGGTAAAAATTGCAATTAATTCATCTTTTTTTTTTTTGTTCAATTTGATAAGCATAGTTATATTATTTACAGTATCAGAAAAAAAAGTTCTGTATGGGCCTATTTTAAAGACAAGGATGATAAAGGTGCTGTATGCATCATTTGCAATGTTAAAGTTAAGCATTGTGGTGGGACAATAAATTTAAAATCACATTTGTCCAGAAATCATCGGTTATTGTGCTCTGATGTATTAAAGAATAACAGAGACAGAGATAATACATCTGAATCTAGTAGTGAATCGATAGCTAGAGATGAAGATGATCCGCCGCTTAAACGAATAAAATTGGCATCAAAGGTAATAATAATGATTTTTTACACTCATCCCTCCAACGTATTTTCTGGCACATCAGTCCTCCAGCCATGCACTTTCGGAATCTTCGAAGGAACGAAGTTTCGAAGGATCGAAGCTTCGAAGGAAAGAAGTTTTGAAGGATCGAAGCTTCGAAGGAAAGAAGTTTCGAAGAATCAAAGCTTCGAAAGTTTTCAAAAGAACGAAGGAATCTTCGAAGGATTTCGAAGCTTCGAAGGATTTCGAAGGAACGAAGAAATCTTCGAAGGAACGAAGCTTCGAAGGTCCGAAGTTTCCAAAAATGTGTAGAACCTTCGAAGCTTCGTTCTTTCGAAGATTCCTTCGTTCTTTTGAAAACTTTCGAAGCTTTGATTCTTCGAAACTTCTTTCCTTCGAAGCTTCGAAGCTTCGAAAAAGTAACAATCCTAATTTTTAATACATAATAAAAAATATTAAATTAAAATTTGTTTCAGAAGAGCAAGTTACCCCGAATCGACGAAGCCTTTAAGAGGGCAAATTCTTTCGCAGGTTTGTAACAAATTTCAAACAATTAACACTCATTCCTCCAACGTACGTTCTGGCACATCAGTCCTCCAGCCATGCACTTTCGAGTCCCACGCGTTTTTCAAAATGTTAAGGCTCCTGGTCCCTGAGCCGAAAACTCCGCAGTGACGGTGACGACGTACCGTAGAAATAAGAACTATCTCCTCTCACTCTCTCCAATGGAGAATAAGCGAGAAATGTTGAGAATTGACACGGTGAGAATTGTTGCGTAGTATTTCCAAATAAAAAGATATTTGCTTAAAATAACACTACAGATCACTTCAGCACACTTCGAAAATACGCCGAGTTCTCAAGATTAGCAAGGAATGTACTACGTTCAAGGAGCCTTTACCACTCCTTCCGAGTTGGCAGATCGCGTGTGTTCCTCCCCCCCATGATTGGGATCGTACAGGCTTCGTATCACGTTCGTTTTACGGTTGTTTAATAACTGTCAAGGGAAAGGGATTCAACTCGGCGTATCTTTGAAGTGTCCTGAAGTGATATCAATTTTGATTTTGTGCAAATATCTTTTTATTTGGAAGTACCACGCAATGCTTTTCAACGTGTCGTTTTCTCGCTTCTGACGTCACGATTCAATATGGCCGCAGCAGGTACCCAGGAGCCTTAATAGCTTTGAAAAATTCCCCAAAAGTTATTATAATATCTTTGTACCTTCGACTAAAAATCAATGTAAAAAACATTTGGAAATCATTTATTTAAATATTTTTTTACAACAATTATATGTTGACAAACACACGTTACGACTCGTTTTATTTAAAAAATCATAACTCACGAACAAATTGACGAAGCTTAATGATCAAACACGCAAATTAAAGCTAAAAGTAATGCAAATGACAAAAAAAATATGAGATAATTATTAATTAAATAGGAATACTTAATTTCGTCGCCGCAAATTTGGTAATTTTTAAATGGTACAGAAGGACTTTAAGGACTTAAAGAATGCTAGAAAAAGAATTTCTGAATAAGAAAAGACGAATTTGAAGTGTGACATATTTTTTATGTAAAAAAATTAAATTTTTTTTATAATCGTAACTCCTCCCCACCTCTTCCACTTGCCTCTGAGCCATAATAGTTCTCTGTGGAATGTCAAATTTTTGTTTTAACGACAAAAATATTTTAAATACGCTTAAATTATACACAAAAATACATTTTTATCGAAAAAAAATTCTCACTTATCTTTCACACTACACTGACGTAATCCTCCAACCATGCACTTTCGTGTCCCACCGAGATTTTAATTGTTCGCCGTTTCAAGAGTAAATGAGCTAGGACTTTGAAATTTCTACCTGATGTTCCCTACTATAACAACTTTTTTTTTGGGGGGGGGGATTATCTGACGATCATTTGTTTTCCGGAACAAACGACTGTTAGAAACTCGTGGGACACGATTGACACGAAAGGGCGAGTTGGAGGAATGAGGGTTAATAAGTAGGTTAGTCAAATGGTCGAATGCTCGCTTATCATTTTCAGAAGGAGGAGCACGGTCTGACAAAATTACTGCAGCACTAATGTTTATGATCGCCAAAGACAAAGAACCACTATCCATAGTTGATAGAGAAAGTTTCAATCTTTTAATGAAAATAGTAACTCCACTTTATCGTATACCTGATCGAAATACTCTAACTAAATTAATGGATAATCGTTGAAGCAAAAGAATGTTATAAGTCCACTCTTGAAAAAGCTTTGTCCTATACATTAACGTGTGATAATTGGACAGACTGCACTTTCCAAAGCTATCTGGGTGTCACCATTCATTACCTGTCTGAAGATCTTGTAATGAAAAATGGATGTTTGGAAGTCCTTCCGCTGCATACAAATCATACAGCAGAGTACCTCACGGAGTGTCTCAATTCTGTCATTGATGATTTTAAATTAGATCGAAAAAAAATTATGGCAATCACCAGTGATGGAGCAGCAAATATCAAAGCTGCTGTACATAATGTCGTGGGCCCTGAAAGACATATCTGGTGTTTTGCTCATTTTTTGTCTCACCTTGTACCTAAAGTATTAAATGATATGCCAGAGATCAACGATATTATTGCTACAGTAAAGAAAATTGTCGTGCTTATCAGAAGAAGTGTTGTGGCTACAGATGAGTTAAAACGGTTACAAATATTTGATGGGAAGACAGAAGGAACTGTCTTGAAATTTATTCTCGATGTTCCGACTCGATGGAATTCCACTCTTTACATGTTAGAAAGATTTCTCGCTCTGGAGCAGTACGTTCATGCAGTTACTTTGAAATGCAAAAGATCAGACATTTCAGATATGCTAACTCATAGCCAAATTGAAGTCCTACAGGAAATCGTGTCTCTCATGAAACCAATTGAATATGTCATTAAGGAAATCAGCGGCAGCAAATATCCTACTTGCAGTACTATTATACCAATCATTCACTGTATGACACTATCAATTGAACAAGTTAAACCTTCAACAAACAACGGAAGTCTTTTTCAGACAAAGCTCCTTGCATCGATTGTACATAAATTTAAAGATATTGAAAATAATATGATTCTCGCGGTTCCTACAATACTTAATCCACGATTCAAACGAATCCATTTTCAGAATGCCCGTGCAGCAGCTGCTGCTGTGGAACGAATCAATAAAGAAATGAAATCGATTGGTATGAAAAAAATTGAAGAAAAAAGATCTGCAGTTCAACGAGACTCTAAGGAAACTAGTCATAATTTTTGGAAGGTTTATGACGATTTGGTGGCAAAGTGTACTGATGAGAGTACGGACGATGAACACCTTACCCATGAATTAAGACAATATTTAAAGCAATCGGTAATTGCTCGACATCGCGATCCATTTCAACATTGGAAATCTTTAAAGCATTCGTTTCCAACGCTGTACGAACTGGCAATTCGATACATCAGTATTATTAGTACCTCGGTACCATCAGAAAGGAAATTTTCCGAGGCTGGTGACATCAAGAGCAATGAGAGAAATCGATTAACGGGTGAGCACTTGAATCGACTCTTATTTCTGGGATCTCTTTCAAAAGAAGAGTGGAAATTGGGATGAAGAATGTTCCTGCATCTAGACTCTCATTATTCATTATTCCCAATTTTTTCATTTTATTTGTCCTTGACTTATATATTTTCTTCGATTCTTATTATTCTCGGTTTATTTTTATACAATGTGCAATGTGTGCAATGTTTATTTTTGCAATGTGTGCAATGTTTATTTTTGCAATGTGTGCAATGTTTATTTTTATACAATGTGCAATGTGAACATCACATTTGCACTTCAGACATTTGTTGGTTTTTTTTTACAAAAACACTGTACTATGTACTTATTCATTAGAAAGAAATACATACTGGCAAAATTCTTCTTTTCCTTTATCCTGCTTTTTATATTAGTGACCTTAAATCAGCTGTTTGATTTTTTTATTTCAAATTAATTATTTTCTAAGTGAGTACGAGTCAAGTCAAGTATGAATTTTATCATGGGCACACTTACTTTGTCATGGACCTTAATTATACTTATTCCATATATTATCGGAAATAATCAATTGTTTTTCTTTCCAGGCTCACTTTCAATTACAAACGGCAGTCTCAAATCTACCAATTCAAATTATCTGAAGAAATATATGGTAAGGAAATGGTAGAATGATAAACAAATAACAAAAAAATTTTCTAAAATATTTAAAATTGTTTAGCGATGAAAATAAAATGAATTTTATATCAAAAAGTTGATTTCTTTTCAAATACTATTTTATGTAGGTGTTAATATTAAAAAATTATAAAAATAATTTAGTGTTTTAAACGGTTGTCTCTTTTTTAGTTTTTGATTGCCGTTTGTAAATATTTAAAAAATATTATAATCGATATATCGATTCTTCGATTTTTTTTTGCAACAATCGATAATTTAGTATCTATTTTTTTTCGTTTTTATCGATTGTTTCGATATCAATATTTTCTTCAAAATCGCGCATCCCTAAGCAGGAGCGGGGAAAGGAGAGGGGGCGCAGCTGAGAAGAAAGCAGGAGGGTGAAGAGAAGGCGGCAGAGGGGAGAGCGGGGAGATGGAGGAGTCGGAGGGTCTGATGAGGGTGCTGAGCACGATTGCAGAGGAATTAGGGAGGGTCAGAAGGGTGCTAGAGAGAAGGGAAGGGGGGGCAGAAGGAGCGGGGAGTACCGAAGAGAGAAGGCAGGAGAGCACGGGTGAAAAGAGCGAGCCGGGAAGCAAGACGTAAGAGGGAAATAGTAGTGAGGCGGAGTGGTGGAAGGAGGAGATGAGAAGAGAGGTCGCAGGGTGGAGAGGTGAAAAGGCGGAGGAAGCTGCAGCAGAAGAAAGGAAGGCGTTGAAGGGGGTTAACGAAGGCGGAGAAGAAGAGAGGAGTATAGTATGGGACAGAGGGGAGATGATCGGAAGATGGGTGGAGGAGGAGGCAAGGAGAAGAGTAAAGGCGGCGGGGGCGAGAGGGGGGGCTGACCTGGGGGAGGAACAGAGATGGAGGGAGATGGAGGAGGTGGAGAGGGTAGAATGTAAGAGGAAAGGGGGAGGGACGCAGAAGGAGGCAGAGAGAGGAGAGAGCAAAGAGGGTGAGAAGACAAGGAGGCTGAAAGAGATGGTAAAGAGGTTGGAGGAGGAGAAGGAGCAAAGAGAGAGAAGGAATGTGGTTTGGAGGGGGTTGGATGAAAGGGACGCAGAAGAAAGGAGGGGTCTGATGGAAAGGGTGGCGGAGAAGGTGCTGGGCAAGGTACCAAAGATCAGAAGGGTTTGGGAAAGGAGAGGAGAGGGAGGGAGAGAGGTGTTGATTGTGGAGATGGAGGATGAGAAAGAGAAGGCGGAGCTGTTAGGGAGGTATGGAGAATTTAGGCAGAGGTGGGGGATAGGAGTAGACGAGGACCTGTCCATGGAGGAAAGAAAAGCGAGGTGGAGGTTGCTGGAGAAGGCAAAGGAGGAGAGAGAAAGAGGTAGGAGAACAAGGATGGAAAACAGGAGAATTTGGGTGGAAGGAAAGGAGATTGTGTGGAATGAGGATGAAGGGAAATGGGAGGAGAAATAAGGGTAGGGAGGGCTGGGTAGGGTAGGGGGTCGAGAGGGGGGAGAGGGGAAGGAAGAAGGCGAGTAGGGGAGGGAGGGAAAAAGAATGTAAAAGGCCGCAATGGTCAGGTCGGGGCAAAAAGGAGCTTTGTAAAGGGTTGGGTACGTCCCTGAAAAACGCCACGTGTTTACGCGGATAAGTCTGTGTTAAATGTGATGTTAATTTTCATGTATGCGGATAAGAGAGGAGTTGGCTAATTGTAAACGGTTTGGGACCGTTCCTTGGAAAAACGCCTTTCAAACCCTGCGGGGATAAGAAATAAATCATACATACATACAATTTATTAATGCTTTATTATCGAAGTTAACAGTTCTTTGCCAATATATATTGACTATATATGGTCATATATGATTATATATAATTATATATAATTATATATGATCATATAGAGACAAAATTCATGTATAATTGCGTTATATATAATCATATATATTTATATATAATTATATATAATTTTTTTCCCGGGTACGCACACATGACCTGCAGTATTATTTTATAATACTGAATTATATAATATTATGTAACGAATTTTTGAATTTAATATCTATAATATAGGGTGGTGTGGGGTGATGTGCAACATGGGGTGATGTGCAACGTTTCCGATTCCTGGTCTGCATGTCGACATTTGACAGAACCGCATACTGCCATGTGTTTGTGTCGACAGTACCTTGTTTTAGATAAATAACTCGCGAGATACCACGCACCCTGGTTTGCTGTACAAAAAGCGAGTTAAATTTCTCGAGCTGAAAGTTTTTTTGCTTTTCACATTCATAGTGATTTCGTGAATTGGTTTTAGTCATCTTATAGGTAAATATTTTTATATTGTTAGTTTTTCAAGTGCTTTTGATAATCCAAAGCGATTTTGTGATTTTCTTACATTGTGTTGGTGTCACGCCAGTCCGCGCAAAATAGCGTGTTTGGGGTTATGTGCAACACTTTTTTTGGGGTGATGTGCAACACTCATTTTTCGCTAGTTTATCGCTATTTTACGATTGAACATGTGTATATGAAGTGTTTTAATGCATTTTTCAATGTGTTTAGTCATTATGCCACGAAAGTATAAAAATAAGGGTATCGCTGTTCCGGTCAACTATTTTACTTGTGACAACTGCGATTCAGATGATGAAAAATAAAGTTTTTTGCGTTTTTCCTTTCATTATATTAATTTTTAAGCGATAAATAAATAAGAAATCAAATAAAAAATGAATTTTTTTGTGAAATTTCAATTTGTCAGAGGTCGATTACAACACAATGAAATTTTTTGTTCACCAGATTTCGATTAATTTGTATTTAAGAAGCCCAAATTTAACATTTAAGTCGATTGATGTCGATATTCATGCATTTTTTACCTTAATTTTATCTGTGTTGCACATTACTTCAAGATTTTTTGAAAATGCTAAAACAGACGTTTTTGAAAACTCGAAAAATTTTTAGGAAAAATTTAAAATTTTGAAAATCTAATCATGCAGAATTTTAGTATTTTCCTTCCTCTACATTATACAGCCATGATATATTCAAGAATTTGATTTTCGGATATGTTTTCCGAGCAACGAAAAAAAGTGTTGCACATCACCCCACACCACCCTATATAAAAACGATTCAAATAAATTTTTAAATTTAGGATTAAATAATCTGCAGCATATATGATCACTTGCGAATCTATATCTATACAGATATAGTGCTATATCTGGTTGTACATAGGACAAGATTAGTCACATTAATATATCTGACTATATATGACTTCATATATAGTTGTATATAATGCTATATCTAGTTATATGTAGGGTGCACTACTCATATATCATTATATCTGGCTTCACATACATTTATATACGATTAGAAATGGTGCTATATCTGGTTGTATATAGCGCTAGATTAGTCACATTAATATATCTGGCTATATATGACTGCATATATAGTTGTATATAATGCTATATCTAGTTATATGTCGGGTGCAGTACTCACATATCATCATATCTGGCTTCACATACCCGCTAGATTAGTCACATTAATATATCTGGCTATATATGACTGCATATATAGTTATAGATAATGCTATATCTAGTTATATGTCGGGTGCAGTACTCACATATCATCATATCTGGCTTCACATACCCCACACAGCACCGAAATATTTCAGAAAGCTTTCAAAAAGCTGTCAATGAAATATGAAACCTTTCAAAAAAATATTTCAGACATGTTTCAGATATGTTTCAGATATATGAAATGTCCGCCAAGCTGAGATATCATAAATGTTTCTGAAATATTTCTGAAATATCTCTGAAATGCTTAAGAAATACCTCTGAAATGCCTAAGAAATATCTCTGAAATGCTTCAGAAATATTTCTGAAATAATTCAGAAATGCTTCAGAAATATCTCTGAAATGCTTCAGAAATATCTCTGAAATGCTTCGAAAATATATCTGAAATGCTTCGAAAATATCTCTAAAATGTTTCAGAAATATATGGGAAATATTTCAGATACTTTTTCTCATATACAGGGTAATCCGGAACAATTTCCTGTCCTTCATAAATCATATTCTTGATTATAGTCATGATTTTGCTTCGCCGGAGGCCTGCTTATATTAGATCCCAACTGAAATTTACTTGCGAGTTAGTCTTACCATTATGCGCCGCCTAGTGGCGTCGTTGCATATTTCTCTGAAATGTTTCGTAATATTTCAGAAATATTTCAGTGAAAAGGGTCATAAATAATTTCGATGAAACGTTTTAGAAATGATTTCAATGTTACATTTCAATATTAATTTCCAAGTTATCTTTTGGAAAGCTTTCAATGATATATGATTTTGATGAAACGTTTCAGAAATACTTCTGAATAATTAACAAAAGAATTATGTTTGACCCAACTGGCAAATTTTATTGTTCACAAAACGCTACGTTTCGACTGCAGATTTCGGTCCTTTTCAAGCGTATAGAAACTCACAAATATTGTTAGTCAGACATAATGCCCAAACTACGCCGATCTAAAAACTAAACATCAAAAATTGTGGCACGCAATAATAAGTGTAAGTCCAAAAATAATTATATAAATCAAAACTTACATATTTGTGCGTTAAATTCACAGAAGTAAAATACAATTTAAACGGCATTTTCGTTATTCGTTTATGTCGAAGGGCATGTAAGAGCTGTGCGGTGGTAAAATTTTAACTGACGAGAACGGACAAGTAATAAACACACCAATGACGTCAATATTAAAAACCAGGGCGTGGAGAGGGAAACAGAGAAGAAGGAGATAGAATTACGTTTCTTTTATGATATGTTCGTAGAGATGTAAAGATTGCAATGCTACGTATATTGGGCAGACAAAAAGACATTTGTGCACACGTCTCAAAGAACACCAGAACGATATCAGAAAACCGGCGAGCAAGCATTCTGTAGTGAGTGAGCATCGAACATCCTGTGAGCATGATTTCGATTGGGGGAAGCCAGAAATAATACATAAGGAGAGACAGATTAGAAAGAGGGAATTAGCGGAGATGTTTTTTATTAAAAAATTTGATGACACCATTAATTTACAAAAGGACACGGAGAATCTTAACGCTCTCTACGAACATATCATAAAAGAAACGTAATTCTATCTCCTTCTCTGTTGTTTAAATTGTATTTTACTTCTGTGAATTTAACGCACAAATATGTAAGTTTTGATTTATATAATTATTTTTGGACTTATACTTATTGTTGCGTGCCACAATTTTTGATGTTTAGTTTTTAGATTCGGCGTAGTTTGGGCATTATGTCTGACTAATAATATTTGTGAGTTTCTATACGCTTGAAAAGGACCGAAATCTGCGGTCGAAACGTAGCGTTTTGTGAACAATAAAATTTGCCAGTTGGGTCGAACATAATTCTTTTGCTAATTGTTAATTATTCACTGGCGATTCAAGTTTTTACTTCTCCGTTTTTACTTCTGAATAATTTCAATGTTACATTTCAATATTATTTTCCAAGTTATCTTTCGGAAAGCTTTCAATGATACGTATTTTAAACATTACGTACAAAATATTTCTCTGAAATGTTTCGTAATATTTCAGAAATATTTCAGTGAAAAGGGTCATAAATGATTTGGATGAAACGTTTCAGAAATACTTCTGAATGATTTTAATGTTACATTTCAATATTAATTTCCAAGTTATCTTTTGGAAAGCTTTCAATGATATATTATTTTGATGAAACGTTTCAGAAATATTTCTGAATGATTTTAATTTTACATTTCAATATTAATTTCCAAGTTATCTTTCGGAAAGCTTTCTGAAACATGTTGTGCTGTGTGGGACATTTATATACGATTAGATATGGTGCCATATCTGGTTGTATATAGCGCCAGATTAGTCACATTAATATATCTGGCTATATATAACTGCATATATAGTTGTATATAATACTATATATAGTTATATGTAGAGTGCACTACTCACATATCATTATATCTGGCTTCACATAAAATTAGATACATTTATATACTAGTAGATATGGTGCTATATCTGGTTGTATGTGGGACCATTGATTGCACATGTGGCCATGTATAATTAGATATGACCCCATATAAAAACATATATAATTATATATAATCAAGAGACACGGTAGTGTCTCGCGCCAAGTACACGCGGAGCGAGACCGACCGTGACTCTTTTACGCGACGCGACGAGTTGCGAGTACTCGAGATGTTGAGATCTCGATAACGAGTGAACGGATCAAGTTCTAAGTAGGCTTAATCGATAGCTTGGGGTCGAATTAGGGGGGGGGTTTCTCTTATAATATTTCCGCTACGTGCCCTACGAGCGGAGATATTGCGACGCAAAGTCCAAATGTGAAAATTTTTAATTAAGATACTCCTCCTAACGCCGACGTCTCTCATGCCATGCCATCATTTCATTAGCTGGAGTCGCGTCACTTTCACTTTTTCGACACCAGGGCGGTGCTAGTATCGCCAGTTTCGATATGCACATATGTATACGTGTGTGTACTGCGCGAGTGCAGACGAGTGCAGACAGTGCGTTTAGCGCGCTGTCACCTGTCACAGTCAGTTATAACCTATAACACGGTATAGTGTCCCACGTCAAGTACGCGCGGAGCGAGACCGACCGTGACTTTTTACGCGACGCGACGATTAATATTTTTTCTCATTCAAGGTAATTGTTTTATTTACATGTAATTATCCTATTATTATACGACGCGAAGCGAAACCGCACCGTGACTCTTTTACGCGACTAAGTGCATGTGACAGGAATTATAATAGTTTACAACTTTTGATAAGTCAAAGAATAATAGTTTACGTTTACGTGAGTATTACTTCTGTAGTAACTTATACGAACGATATCATCGTAGTTACTATAAAATCTCCCGTTTATACTGAGGAATTATCGTATCGTTCGTAAGTTACTACAGAATTAAGTAACGTTCGCGTAAACGTAGTATAGGTTAGATTACCGATTTCTTACAAAATTTTACATAAAACGCGAGATTCACTTATGGGAGCTTTCCAGCAAGCGACACAAGTCGACACAGGTATCGTTTTGTCTTTGTTACTCATTGTCAAAAAAGAAAGATAGAACGACGTTTATGTCGGCTTGTGTCACTTGCTGGAAAGCTCCCTATGTATGCAAGTTTAACGCCTATTGAGTTAATATGAAATAATTTTCCTAAATGTAATAAAAATAACACGATGTTATATATGCGGTTTGCCGTGATTATATACATATACACATGTGATTTCTGCCCAGTGCTCTGAATGTTATGTGATTTTCGCCCAGTGCTCTGAATGTCATCTAGTCATACATATCATGCTTTGATACAAGGAACGTGAAAAAGAGCAGGAAAAGAAAAGCACAAACAGAAGAGACAGATTCAAGCTTTGTCTTTTAATCTGGATGAAGACAATGCCGAAAAATCCCCGCAGTCAGAAAATGAGCAATCTGATGGCCTCGCGATTAAGAAGATTAAGAAAAATCCAGATGTAGATACAAGTTTCTTGCCAGATAGGGAAAGGAAGGAGGAGGAAAATAAACTTAAGGAAGAATTGAGGCAAGAATGGGCTAGAAAGCAGAACGCGTTGAAGGAAGAAGAAATTGAGATCACATTCAGTTATTGGGATGGATCTGGCTATCGTCGGAGTGTTATAATGAAGAAAGGTGAATGTCTCAGTGATTTAGAGAATTTTTAAGTTATTAAAATACTCCAGTGTCACTTTTGGAGTAACATTGGCGTGATATATAATGTTCTATTGCATAAATTAAATTTTCACATACAGGTAATTCTATCTATCAGCTTCTTCAGAGATGTTTAGAAGTTCTGAAGCGTGAATTCAGCGAGCTTAAAACAGTAATGGTAGATCAGTTAATGTATGTCAAGGAGGATCTTTCTTATATTACCGCACCATTATACGTTTTACGATTTTATTGTAACTAAGGTAAAGATACTAAGTAATAAAACTTATGAAGCAATATCACAATGTTGGCATGTTATTTTAATGTATGTAATATTGCGATTAGGCACGAGGAAAAAGCGAACCTCTGTTCACATTTGACGTTCACGATGATATTCGTGTTATGCACGATGCTTCTGTCGAAACCGAGGAATCACATGCCGGAAAAATTTCACTTAGGTATTTATCATTAAAAGAATACTTTGTATAATTCTCTTTTATGTTATTTCTCACTAGATCATGGTACGAGAAGAACAAACACATTTTTCCAGCGAGTAGATGGGAACCTTTTGATCCAACGAAAAGTTATGACAAGTATACAGTGTCGGATAAAAATAGGAAGAAAGATAAAATCTGATAAACTTAGATTCAACGAATTGTCCAATTTCGTTTAAAGGATTCAGATTCAAATTCATTCAGTTATGTGATAATATTTAATTCATTTACTCGATTATGTAGCTCTACTAAATTACAGTCCTTTGAATCTGAATCCTTTAAACGAAATTGGACAATTCGTTGAATCTAAGTTTATCAGATTTTATCTTTCTTCCTATTTTTATCCGATACTGTATACTTGTCATAACTTTTTGTTGGATTAAAAGGTTCCCATCTACTCGCTGGAAAAATGTGTTTGTTCCTCTCGTACCATGATCTAATGAGAAATAACATAAAAGAGAATTATACAAAGTATTTTTTTAATGATAAATACCTAAGTAAAATTTTTCCGGCATGTGATTCCTCGGTTTCGACAGAAGCATCGTTCATAACACGAATATCATCGTGAACGTCAAATGTGAACAGAGGCCCGCTCTTTCCTCGTGCTTATAGATATCCATTAACAGGTGGTACTTATATGGTCGGCAGTCCAGACTCCGGAAAATCGCATTTTGCAAAGAATTATCTGAAGGAATACGGATACGTCAACAGAGACACTTTATGCAGCTGGCAGAAGTGCATTGCTGCAGTCCAACAATACTTGAATCAAGGAAAAAGTATAGTTATAGACAATACCAATCCTGATCCAGCTTCGAGAAAGAGATATATTGAGATAGCCAAGAAGCGCAATGTCTCGGTCAGATGTTTCGTCATGACGACAAGTATAGAACACGCGAAACGTAATAATAAGGTAATCGAAAATTAACATTAACCGTCATCGTGTGAAAGAATCGTATGAAGTAATGTTTCCGAAAATTCTAATCGATTTATTATTATATTACAGTTTCGCGAGTTGACTGATCCAAGCCACATTTCAATCAACGAGATTATTATCAACTCCTACGTGTAAGTAGATTTTAGATATATACATCTCTACACTCAAAATTATTTATCTTTGGATATGTAATTATACTTTGATGTTACTCTTTTGCAGGTAAATGATCGACAGAAGCTTACAATGTGGTACAAAATTGTTCCTCAAAGGGAGTTGCTGCCCAAACTCAGATTGAAGGTCGCATTCAAACTAATATTTATGCAAATATTTATTTTATGATACAAAATTATGAGGTAAGTAGTTATTATTATCCAATCTTCGAGAATCTCTTTGCAGATGCGCAAATTAATTGAAATTAATTGATTTTTTAAAGCTAATTTCCCTTACTGAAGAACTGGTAATGAACGGACATGCTGAACAAGTAGGCATGGGACCAGATGAATGAAGCCAGAAACACTTGAATCCATCTGTACATAAGAGTTGTCAAGAAACTCTACAATTTTCACGCATAATCCGCGATTCTTAGTCAGTATGGACTGGAGTTTAATACAATCGCCATTGATGATCCCCTTTAATCGCGTCAAAATTGATTATTTCGCTTTTTGACTTCGTTCTTTACTCATGTTGTAAAATAGTTTTCCGATTGTGTAGAATATTTTTATTTAGAAAGAAATTTATAAAGATTGTTATATTGATCGTAGAGTAGAGAAAACAATAAAACTTAACATTTTACAAAGTAGTGTTACATTTAAACTAGAACATTGTATCGAATAACTCAGACGAATTAGGAAATTTGTTTCTACGTGACTCATGTCTATTTCTGATTGGGGACGATTCGAGAACTCATTGAAATAATTTAATTTCTTTTCACGTTTAAATTTAGGTCACCGTAGATTAAACTTGTTACCTTAGAAGTTATTGTTAAATGGCGCATTTTATTTAATATTCCGCACTTCACTGTTGTGGCATAAAATTATTTTATGTTTCAAAAGATGGAGACTAAGCTTTCGGATTAATCCAGATGTACGCATATATACTGTATATATTTGATTAATTGTTTACTTAGATATCGATGATTCTTGCGCGATATGCTAATACATATTTTTCTATGCAAGATTTCAATGCAGTAGAAACTAGTTAACTGAGAAAAAGAGTCTATAAATGATTCGTAACTCGTGCAATTGCGCTCAACTGGAAACGTTTGGCAGTTATGAAATGTTAATATTTAATATTGTTGTTAAACATAATATAGAAATATTTTTCTAGGAAATGTATACAAGTAAGGTTACAATCATTAAATCGCTCACAGTGCTCACGTACATAACTTTGTCGCGCGCTGCGATTAACTCAATTTATTATAATTTATTATAATTTTTTAACAAAGCGAAAATATAGCGCAATGAACATCGTTACGTAATAATCATTCGTAATTCATTTTCGTGTATATAATAATTTTCGTGTATATAATATGTAGCTGACCGCAAACTTTGACTCTATTCAAATTTTGTACAACACTTCATTTAGCATTGTGTTAATCATTAAGTAGCTTTGAGTACATTTAGTAGCTTTTGTATATTCGTCAGTTTAATCCTTGAAGTTATTAAGACTTGCATGAATTTTTACCGCAAGTCCTCTTACATCTTTTATACGTCTTCTGTAATATATATAAAAATATATCATAACTGAATTAACTCGCATATCTTGGTCTGTCTTTTTTTTCTCCATTGCTTAACTCCTATTCGCCTCCCGACTTGACGTATACGCTACTATACTCGTCCAAGACGTTATTCGCGACATTTACAAGCTCTCTGTCTTTCTCTTCAATCGCTCTAAAAAAAATGTGTCGTCTTGAAGTGATTGATCTCCCTAAAGGATTTAAAAGTTACGCTTTGCGAAGACATAAGATATACGTTAGCTGGAAAATCGATTCACAGCGGGATTAGAAAAAGACGGAATGTTATGCGGTCGGTTCTTCAACAGTATAACGGGTGAACGTTTCGCGACTAGGTTAATCCACTTGCATATCGGTCATTGCGATCTCGCTCTTGTACATACTTGACTCATCGTCATGAGACTAGCTTCATTGTTCGCGAAGATACTTTTCTCTTGTTCTCTCATCTGCTACCGTAAGGCGCGCGCGCGCTCGTGTGTGTGTGTGTGTGTGTGTGTGTGTGTGTGTGTGTGTGTGTGTGTGTGTGTGTGTGTGTGTGTGTGTGTGTCAAACGTTTTAACTATTATTAACAACTTCAGACACATTACATTTTTATTTTTAAGTAGTAATTTTTTTCTGTGGTATACATATGTATAGCATTAACAAGGTGTACAACTAAAAAGGTTACAGATTATTATTTTTAAAAAACTAAGCAAAATATTAAATTGTTGTTTTCTTTAGAAATAATAGTCCGTAACACCTTTAGCTTCACACCTTGTACATACTGTTTATAAGATTATAAGATATATTGTTTATAAGATTAAGATGCGTAACACTACAAAAAGGCGTGATATCCGTACAAAATTACCTTTTTTAAAAAAAAGGTAAAAAAAGGCGCCAAGTACACGCATAGTAGTGTATATGTATTATGTTGTTACCTCGAAAAAAACAAAGTGGTAGTATAATACCTCCAAATAGCTTTACCCTGTACATACTGTTTATAAAATGCGTAATACTACAAAAAGGCGTGATATCCGTACAAAATTATCTTTCTTAAAAAAAAGGTAAAGAAAGGCGCCAAGTACACGTATAGTAGTGTATATGTTGTTACCTCGAAAAAAAAAAGAAAGTGGTAGTATTATACCTCGAAAAAACCTAAGTAACAAGTGGTAGACGTACTCTTTGTATCTCGAAAAATCTCGAAAAAATCTAAGCAGTAGTATCTTTATTTCCAAAAAATTATAACCCAAGTGATACACATCACAAAATTATGTTACCTTATCAAAGAAGAGTCGCGCTTCAAATGATCTATTACAATTACAAAAAAGAAATGATATCTCTTTAAATTACAGCGCCAATTACAGAGAGAACATATATATTGCCTCAAAAAATAATTGTTGCACTACTTTGAAAAATCTTTACATGGTGTCAATTAGAAAGAGAATGTATGATAACAATTTTATAAGATTAAAAAATTTTATTTAAATTTAACAAGGGAATACAAGATATTAAAGTTTACATGTGTATTTTTTAGTGGTTACAAAGAATTACAGAGGAACAGTACAAAATAAAAATATTTTATTAAAATATTTAATCCAACGAGGGAATACAAGGTATTTAAATACAAAGTTTATATATGTATTTTTCAATAGAATAAAAGATTTAATCACAAAGAATTACAGAGATAGTAAAAAATAAAAATATTTTATTAAAATACATAAATTTTTCTTGTAAAAAAACTTGGCGCTGCTAGACCTCGAAATTTTAAATAAATAAGGATAACAATAAATAAAAATAATTCATAGAAGAATGCGACGGGAGTAACAAAATGATTATCAGCGTGGTGTGTATGTGCGAGCGAGTGATATGGGTGTGCGTGACGACGGCGAATAATGCGGCTTATAATTAAGTATAGGATAAGTTTATTTATTTATTTAAAATTTCCAGGTCTAGCAGCGCCAAGTTTTTTTACAAGAAAAATTTATGTATTTAATAAAATATTTTTATTTTTTACTATCTCTGTAATTCTTTGTGATTAAATCTTTTATTCTATTGAAAAATACATATATAAACTTTGTATTTAAATACCTTGTATTCCCTCGTTGGATTAAATATTTTAATAAAATATTTTTATTTTGTACTGTTCCTCTGTAATTCTTTGTGACCACTAAAAAATACACATGTAAACTTTGTATTTAAATATCTTGTATTCCCTTGTTAAATTTAAATAAAATTTTTTAATCTTATAAAATTGTTATCATACATTCTTTTTCTAATTGACACCATGTAAAGATTTTTCAAAGTAGTGCAACAATTATTTTTTGAGGCAATATATATGTTCTCTCTGTAATTGGAGCTGTAATTTAAAGAGATATCATTTCTTTTTGTAATTGTAATAGATCACTTGAAGCGCGACTCTTCTTTGATAAGGTAACATAATTTTGTGATGTGTATCACTTGGGTTATAATTTTTTGGAAATAAAGATACTACTGCTTAGATTTTTTCGAGATTTTTCGAGATACAAAGAGTACGTCTACCACTTGTTACTTAAGTTTTTTCGAGGTATAATACTACCACTTTCTTTTTTTTTCGAGGTAACAACATATACACTACTATACGTGTACTTGGCGCCTTTCTTTACCTTTTTTTTAAGAAAGGTTATATATATACTAGATATAATTATATGTGATTATATCTAATCATTTTTTCCCGGGGCAATCGTACTGTGTCCAATCATGCGGTGTCCAATCAAGCAGTGTCCAATAAAACGTGTCAAATGGTACGTGTCTAATCGAGCAGTGTCCAATCGTTACGTGTCTGAACAGGATACGCATTATTTTAAAGCGCCGGAAACAATTTATCATCCTTGGGGAAAATCATGAAGTTGCCGCTTTAAGCGCTTCTCATTTAAGAACATTATTAAATTATACGTAATATTTTACAGCACATATCTGTTTTTAGGTTAGGTTAGGTTAGTTGGTTGGATGTTGTGTCGGTGGAAAAGTATATTCGTGGTTGCAGTGGGTTCCGCTCCCCTGCGAGGGGCACCACCTCCAAAAAACTAACCTAATCTAACCTATTTGTTGCGTGAGTGACTCACACATACAACAATTGGGTTGGGTTAGGTTAGTTTTCTGGAGGTGGAGCCCCCCGCAGGGGGGCGGAACCCACTGCAACCACGCATATACTTTTCCACCCACACAACACTCAACAACTAACCTATGCTGTGAAAAGAATGTAGGCCCCCGCTAAACATGTAAACTTCTTGTAACATCACATTTCGACTGTAATTCAACAAATCTAAAACGTTTTATATGTATAGGCAATAAAAAGTTTCGTAAACGTCTCAAATTAACATTTTATTTGTGTCAGTCTGTAGAACGTATCAGAAACGTTGCTTTTCCGCATTTAATTTGACAATTCGGAACGTCACAAATAAAATGTTTTGTGACGTTCAAATAACATTTTGTATGAAACGTTTCCTTTGCGACTTTATAAACGTTGCCTCAACGCTAGCATTTGCGATATTTCTAAAATATTCATTTCGCTACGTACTTTAAACGGTTCAATCAAAACGTAACTTTGAAAAACATTTTACTACTTCGCATTAACGTTGTAAATCCGACATTTTTAAAAAATGTATAACTATATATATATATATAGGATGTTATGGATATGCGGGTAAATAGAGCGGAGGCTAGATCTTTTAACATACGATCGTTTAATCGATAGTCCGAGTGATATACAATATACGGATATAATATAGTTCTCGGTAACTCGCGGACTGTGTCGCTCGCTACTCTCCTCGTCAAACGCTCACTCGTTTCTGTCTCTCGCCTCGCGCAGCGCACACTCGCACGCACGCGACTCACGTGTCACGCCGATACTGCGTGATCAACGCCGCACGCGCAACAACAAACCGCCGAATTTGACATCCTACATTCGGCCATCCTGAAATTAAGGTCGCCCCGACCGCTCGCCGCTCTCGCCGTCCTCCGACTCATCATAGTCGTCCTCCGTTACATCGTAGTCGTCGTCCTGTATCCAAGGCTTCATATAATCGGCAGCGGACGACGTTTGCATGGGACCTTCGCTTTCGCCAACTTTGCGCAGAAGATAGCGGTGGTTACGCAAGACTTTTATGATCTCGTACGGTCCGAGATACTTATGCGGCAACTTGAGATGAGGGCCCTGCTGCGTGCGCTTGATCGCAACGAGGTCTCCCTCACGATAACTTAGAGGCTCCTTCCTCTTCCTGTCGTAAGTCTTTCTGTTTTCCTGCTGAACCTTTTCGATATTCCTCCTGGCCTCTGTTCGTAACTCTATTCGATCATCATCGAAAGACGTGACGATCTCGTTTTCAAGTAGCTCTCTGATATCGGGGCTATCCCTGATGCGTTTCTCCGATTGACAGTATTCCTCGAACTCTCTCGACGTAAATGCAGCTCCTCTATCCGATACAATTCTTCTCAGATTACCAAACGTGTATGACTGTCTTCGTAGTCGGTCAACCGCTTCTGCTGCACTCGTCGATCTAGTGGCGTATAGCCAGACAAACTTCGAGAACGCGTCCACTATAGCAAAGATATGCACGTAACTCTTTTTGGTTGATTGCAAGGGACCTAAATAGTCAACATGAAAAGTGTCTAAAGGGGCATCTCCCTTATTAATCGGACTCAGATAGCATTCGGCTTTCCCATGTTTCCGTTCTGCCGGGATACACGGGATGCAATTTCGCAAGACACTCTTAATCTTAGTGCACAGGTTAGGGATCCAGTAGTCTTTCCTCACCAAAGCCTCCGTTTTAACGATCCCGAAATGTCCTTGCTCGTGCACTCTCCCTATCATCTGCAGCTGCATGGCCTTGGGAACGACCAATCTTATATCGCCGACATCCTCCTTGTACAATATTCCGCCTCGAATCAAGTAGCCCTCCGACTGACCCTGTTCGATCGCCTTGAACGTCTCTCTCAAGTCGCTATCCGCGCTTTGTGCTCTCCTCAATCGCGCAAGTAGACCTCTCTCGCACTCGTTCACCATCAAACACGTCGGCAATGGATTTCGACTGACAAAGCATCGACATGCGACATGCTCTTGCCTGGTCTATGTTCTATTACATATTGAAATTCCTCCAACGATAACGCCCACCTAGCCACTTGCACGCAAAGGTCTCTCTTCGACATTGTTTGAGCAAACGCTCGACAATCGGTTACAATTTTAAATTTTATTCCTAACAAGTACGTACGAAACTGCTTAAGCGCTCTAACAATTGCCAGAACCTCTAGTTCGTAACTTGGATATTTCTCTTCCGCCGGGGTAGTTTTGCCGCTTGCATAATACACCGGGTGTAGTGTTTGATCTTCGCTGTTTCTTTGAAGAAGTATCGCTCCGAAACCGTGCATGAATGCGTCGGTATGCAATTCGGTCTCCGCGCCTATTCGGAATAAATTCAATACTGGCTTCTCGCTCAATATGACTTTCAACTGCTCAAAAGCATTTCTTTCGATAGCACCGAATTGAAACCTCGCATCCATCCTCAGCAAGTTCGACAGCGGACGCGCAATCGCGCTATATCTCGGGACACGGAAGTAGCCGCTCAAGCCTAGAAAGGACTGTACCTGTCGCATGTTCTCGGGCTCTGGAAAACATACAACCGCTTTAGTTTTTTGTTCCGACGGTCGTATCGTACCGTCCTCAACGACGTGTCCAAGAAATTCCACCGCGCGACGCAAAAAACAACACTTT
Organism: Temnothorax nylanderi; assembly: GCF_030848795.1. Taxonomy (NCBI): domain Eukaryota; kingdom Metazoa; phylum Arthropoda; class Insecta; order Hymenoptera; family Formicidae; genus Temnothorax; species Temnothorax nylanderi. The sequence continues at coordinate 70,890 of NW_027249615.1, read as the reverse complement.
TTCCAATTTATAATTAGACCAGCTCGACTCGCGGTATCTAAAACAGTCTTTAGGTTTTTCAATCCCTCGTCTTTGTTAGCCGAAAGCACAATCAAATCGTCCATATATATTAATACAATTTTCCGTTTCACTAAATCTCGAAAGACCGCGTTAATAAATCTTTGAAAGACAGAAGAGGACTTACATAGGCCAAAAGGAACTCTCAAAAATTCATATTGTCCGTCTGGTACAATAAAAGACGTATATTTTATACTTGCTTCGTCCATTCGCACATGGAAAAATCCATTTTTCAGATCGATCGTGCTAAAAACTCTCGCCCTCTGCAAACGATCCAACTGATCCTCGATGAGGAGAAGAGGGTACCGATCTTTAATAATTTTTTTGTTAAGCATCCTATAATCTACACAAAGTCTATAAGAGTCATTCTTCTTTTTTACTAAAACAACAGGGCTCGCGAAATCAGATGCGGATTCTCGAATTATACCTTCCTCCTTCCACTCAACGATTTGAGCATTTACAATATCTCTCTCATATTGTGAAAGGCGCCTTGTCTTCCGATAAACTGGTTCGTCATTCGTTAAAATAATAGTCATCTTAAAATCTATTTCGTGTGTCTTAGCCGGCTTGTATTTATTTACCAAGTCCGTTACAATACGCTCATGCTCGGGCATCGACAGCATGTCAACATCCATTGTATCCGAGTCATGTACGATGTCGATCGCAAATATTTCGGGTCGCGACTCATCGTTGGCCGTTAGCTCGCAAGCAGGTTTGATGGAGATTACACCTCTTTTGAAATTTATCTCTACCGTGTCTATAAAATCTGCACCTATAAGTAAATCGTACGGTATGATGGCGTCTGGCGCGACTCGAATAAGTATCGGATACGTGTGTTCGTCAATTAAAATATCTGCACAAAATTCGCCTAAAGTTCTCGCGCTAAATCCTCCTATTCTGCGTTCGACATCTGCATCCTCGGCGATCCTATTATCGCATACTCGCTTGCTCGCATTATCGATATATCGCTCCCGGTATCTATCAATGCCGTAATAACTCGACCGCCTATCGTTACCGTCTGCGTGTTTCTCATATGGAGTGTTCGCGAAACCGACGTGACAACGGATTTTCCTGCACTATTATTCTTTTCCGGACATTTAGTTGATATGTGACCACGCGCACCACACTCAAAACACTTAGCTCCTAAAGCCTTCGTCAGGCAATTTGCGCCGATGTGTTCGCGTTCGCCGCAATTAAAACAACGCTTATCGTTAGTGTCCGTTACGCTTTTCTTTTTGTTTTCGGTCATGCCTTTGTCGCTACCGCGTCGATTCGAATTTGTCGCGCCGCGATCACGCAACGTTATTTTCTCGAACGCTTTTAACAAACCGTCTACAGATGAAAATCCTTGTATGCGCGCCTGGTCGCGCATTGTGACATCCGGTATACCCTCGATGGCGTATTCCAGCAGTTCGTCCCTCTCGATTGGCACTCGGTTGCCTATGATGGTCTTATCGTGGAGGTACTCCTGGAACGTCTCCTCCTTCTTCCACACACGATTCTCGAACTGTCTCCGCAGATGTAGCTTGCTCTCGTGATGTCGAAACATGATCCCCAACTTTTCGAGGAGCCTCTCAAAGGTCATCTCTATGTATTCCGGCTTCGAATGGAATTCGACGCTCTCTTTTTCAGCCGCATTCCGATTAGGAGTTTTGCGCAATCATTATCTAGTCGATACGTCGTCTTCAAAAACCTGAGTTGTTTCTCCCACGTTTCGAAATTATTGGACGTGCCGTCAAAATCATTCAGCAAATCGGATATCGTCGTTAAACTTGCTCTGGGGTGCACGCGAGAAATCTCTCCGTCGTCGAGACTCATCGCCGTCCTCGTCGTCGTCGCCGCCTCGCCAGCGGGATTCTCTCTCCTCGTCAGCTGTTCTCGTAACAGCATAACCTCGCGTCGCGCGAGATCAAGTTCGCGCTCAGCAAGCTCCTTCTCTCGCTTGTAGAGTTCGACCTCTCGCCGCGACACACTCTCTCGTGCCTCATCCTCGATATCCTCGGCATCCTCGCCGCCCTTGCCGCCACCAGACCCGCTGCTTTCCGCCCAGGAACCCGATGGGTCAGCCTCATGTAGCCGCGAGACGAGTTCCGCCTTTGAACCCGTCGTGGACAGTCCGCGTGTCTTCAGCCTCTCATTCAACTCCGCAACCGTCCAGTCACTCTGATCGCGTGGCATCGCAAATTATTTTCGGCCACGTATCACTTCTGGAACGATCGAACCTTCCCGAACCACACGTTCGCTCTATCCCGGACGAGCCTCCAAAAGCTGTAGGATGTTATGGATATGCGGGTAAATAGAGCGGAGGCTAGATCTTTTAACATACGATCGTTTAATCGATAGTCCGAAGTGATATACAATATACGGATATAATATAGTTCTCGGTAACTCGCGGACTGTGTCGCTCGCTACTCTCCTCGTCAAACGCTCACTCGCTTCTCTCTCGCCTCGCGCACCGCACACTCGCACGCACGCGACTTGCGTGTCACGCCGATACTGCGTGATCAACGCCGCACGCGCAACAACAAACCGCCGAATTTGACATCCTACATATATATATATATATATATATATATATATATATATATATTATAAAGGGCCCTATATACGAGAAGAAGTAGTGCGTAGTCCGCGGCAAGCCATCGTTCCGTGCGGGCGTGTGCCGCGTGTGTAAAACTACCGCTACATCTATCGTAATGTTCACCGTAAGCGATCGTAACGCTCGTCGTAACAGCTATCGTAAGCTCATCGTATGAGTTGATTCAGCTTGAACTCTTACGATTACGACGCTTGTCTGGCGTTACAACATAACCTAACCTGTCAGCTTTCTCGACGTGCAAAGAAAAATGTGTTTATAGATATATTGGCATAGATATACGGTTTACGACGGCTTCATTGCTTACGATCACGATCAAAGCGTTACGATAGATGTAGTTCTAGCTTAAGATTTCGACGCGCGGTTTCTATAACCGATTTCTTTGTCCGTCATATGCGCGCGTCGCGGCTACCACGCCTGTTATTTGTCGCTTGAGTTACGGATAGGCGCCGTGGTGCTAGGCGCAGGAAGAAGCGCACTGATTGGTGGGTTAGCGAGAAGGTCGCTAGCTACCGATACCGGCAACGACCGGCAGTCTTTGCCCGCCCGTCTTTGTCCGGCAGTGTTTGCCCCTTTTTTCAGTGATATATAATTATATTAAACAATTAAAAATGACGTCCCGCACTCGGACTGATTCTGTTGCTGAGGAGGATCCGCATCAATTATGACATGAGGTAAGTAATAAATCTATTTATAATCCAGCAAACATAATATAACATGTAAAACGTACGTACAGCTAGGTTAGTTGTAATTTCCTACTCAAGAAAGAAAATGTAGGAAATTACAACTAACCTACATATACGTTACAATGTTGCATTGTGTTTGCTAGAAACCTATCTAACCTAAAAAGTAATTCATATTATTTACTTATGTATAATAATTGTTCAAGGTGCACACTCGCGAGCAGATAGAGCCAAAAAAATATTGGGAAAAAATCACAGGAAAAATAAATAAGTGTTCGGGATCAAACGTAAAGCGTATAATAAATTAAATTCGGATAAATTGATCCGTAAAATGGCTCTTAAAGTATTCCGGGAAACGACGTTAATTCGAGATCGTATTCTAGAAATAAGAAGGTCGTTTCTCGGAAATATCGAGACAGAAAAACTGTCTCGTTTTTGCGTGTGCTCTCTTCCTTTGTCTCGGGGCCTCAGTGCGCGAGGTAAACACCCGAGACAAAGCGAAGGACTCGGCGAAAATAGCTGATCGGTTGCCGGCCCCGAGATCAGCTGAGCAGTTTGACTTTTTCGAAATTAGCTGCTTTCTCGGGGTGGCGGCATCCGATTGGCTCCGCCGAATTTTCAGCCCGTTGCCGGGGGTCCGGAGCTAGAGTTTATAAAGCTCCGGCCCTCCGCGCGCGGATTCGCACTCGATAACAGTACGCCGAACGAACTTGACGAAAATAAGATTCCGTATTCCGTGCGATATATTCGGTCGGCTTCGAACTCCTGCCTTTTTTTCGCTGCTTGCGATATCGAACTCGTGCTTCGAGTGACTGCCTTTTCCGCGCGCATTCGCCCGCATCATTAATTTGGTCGCGTAAACGCGCATTTCTCGCTCGCCTTCGCCCGCACAATTTCCGTTGTTTGCGAAATAAAGACTTTTTGTAAATAGCTGTAAATATCATTAACTTTAATTATAAACATTCGTTAAAACTCTGCATAAACGTTTCTATAACCTTCGAACACTAATTTCCTCAACCCATTCGCGCACAATAAGTGCTTTGTATCCAAAAGACATATGCGTCGATTAGTCAGAAAAGAATTATTATAGAAACTTTGTTGGTGAATCAAAAATTAAATAAAATAAGTGATAAATCACAAACTAAAACTGCATCCCAGTCAGTAACGCAAGAAGAAAATGGCAATAAAAAAATATTGGCCAATTTGCACAGACCGAAAATCAGTGTACCGCAGTATTTCCAACAGAAATAGATGATGTAGAATCCATAAAACATATAGAAACGCTCGTCGATGATGATTTTCAATTACATAAATGTAACGTCGAATGTGACAATGAAGTTTCATCTACTGAAGAGTTTGTACTTGATGCCATGAAACAATGGACTTTGAAATATAGACATTTATTAAGCCAACGGTCCATTAACGATATGTTGCAAATTTTACGAGTGCCATATCCAAAGTTTCCTGCAGACTCGCGTACTCTTTTGGAAACAACAAATTCATGCCCCTATGAAATAATTAGTATGCCCCCCGGTTTCTACTGTCACATCAGTATAGAGAATACAATTCGTAGACTCATCAATAACAAGGGCGGCAGTGTGGTCTAGTGGTAGAGCGCCAGACTCGTAATCTGAGGAACCAGGTTCGAGTCCACTAGAGCCATGTAAACATGGAATGTTTTTCCGAAGCTGCGCCCCTCCGTGCAAGATAGGCTCTTGTGCGGAGCAAACTGGGCTCCGTCTTTCGGAAAGAGACGTTAAGCCGTTGGTCCAAAGGGTTAAAGTGAGAGGAGAAAGGGTAGTAGTGTAAAGGTTTGGGTAACGTTCCTTATAAAAACGACTTGCAAACCCTGCGGGGATAAGCAATAAAGATAGTTTATGAGTTTAGGAGTTTATGACTCATCAATAACAGTATTAATATGCAAAATTTCTTATTTAAAACTTCAGGAACAGTGTTAGCTATTAGTATAAATATAGACGGATTACCTATTTCTAACAGTTCAAAAAGTCAATTTTGGCCGATTTTGATTTCTATAGATGTAGAATTGCAATTGTGATGCAACTAAATTAATTTTGTGTCTTTTTTCTTGTTTTAGGCAAAAGCACAAGCAGTAAGAAACCATGCAGATGGTCCGATATAATTCAGTGAGTTTATGAGGCGACTATGCAGAAGCAACGGTTGTTATAAACAAGGGAGGACACTCGTCGTCCCTTAAATCAATAGTTTCACATTTGTTAAAATTTACGTATCAAATGGATCTGTGATGTGTAACGTACACGACATTATAGTATTATAGAATAGATGTGCAATGACATTAAACCCATTTACTATCACAATACTGTATTTGTGTGTTATTTATTAAAATAAATTAATTAATAAGCGAATAATTATTATAATGTTTTTGATTGATTATATTTACGCATGTTGTATCATATTATGCGTCTTCCACAATGGCAGCAGAAGTGATGGATTAGGCTGTAAGACATCGGAGTAAAGCTGGTTTTCCAGTGTAATAGGGCGTAGATTAAGGTCATAAGCAAAATGGTTGAGCAGACCATAGAAAATGGAGTTCAACCATTCCGTTGACGGCCTTACTCTACGCCCTATTACACTGGAAAAACCAGTTTTACTATTACGTCTTACAGCCTAATCCACTATTCCTGCTGGTAGACCCCGCATTATACATTTGTTACAAAAACGTTACAAATGCAACGTTGCAAATTAACCGTGAAGGGGAAAATTTAAGTTCCTGGTTGTATAAACGTTATTTTTGGAACGAAAGTTGTAACGTTTTTCTAACGTTTGATGCAAGTTTCACAAACGTCGCAAAAACGTTGTAAATGCGACGTCGCACATATAAAGTTTTGCAAACGCCTAAAACACCCCTGGCGAAAATGAGAAGTTTCATAAACGTTTGTTTGACGTTTACGTGAGCGTTTGCGGAAGTTCATTGTGAGAGTTTAGAAACGGTCAGTAGAGAGTTCGTAGAGCGGAAATTGCAACGCTGCAGCGTTTGAAAGGCGTTTGTATATAGCGTTTTTGAGAGTTTGCACAGTGTTTACATGACGTATGACGTTTGCTGAGAGTTTTTTAAAACATTTAGAGATCCTCTGTTAAGCGTTTAATAAGTCGAAAGCGTTTGCTTTCATCATTGAAAACTGCGTGCAGCCTTTATTGAGCGTTTAATGGGCGTTTACTCTTGTCATTAGAAGAAACGGCGTAAAGAGCGTTAAATTTTAAAATCTGCTTTTCGCCTCGCAGGGGGTCTGCTTATATACGCGGCTAGATGTATTTAAATCTGAGAAAGATGCGCCGCCTAGCGGCATTGTTAGAAGAATGTTTGCTGAACGGAGGGAAAACGCTTGTGTTACGGAGTCGGGAAAAGCGTTTCTTGGGCGTCTCCAAGCCGTTTGCGTTAACGCCTTACAAAACGTTCACTGCGCCTCTACAATTCGCCACATCGGAAGAGCGTTTGCTGAACGGAGTGGAAACGCTTGTCTTACGGCGTTGGGAAAAGCGTTTGCTAAACGTTTGAAAAGTCTGACAGCAAACTCTCTGCACGAATGCGTTTCAGCGTTTACTGAGTGTTCTCTGAAAAGCGTTGCCTCAGAATTCCAGAACTTTCATGAAACGTTATATACAGCGTATAAACTCTCAAAAAACCCTCATTGAACAGTTGTCAACGCTTTATAAAGCTTCTTATTTTCGCCAGGGACGTTGTAAGTGCAACGTCGTATATGTAAGGTAATTGAATCAGGATATTTCTGGTTCCTGAAATGTTATTAAAATGTTTATGCAACCAAACTTAAAATGTCGCATGGCTATATTGCGATGTTACAAAAACGTTTCTGTAACAAAATATTGTTTAGCGGGCCGTAAGAAGAATGTAAACAAAGCATCGATCAAATGATATTGATATTGTATCGTGCTTTCGTATTGTAGAAAACGGAAATTTTAATGCTTTATAACTTTTGAACTGATCAGGACCACCACTTTTCCGGCACTCGAAAATACGATAATAACTGCTAATTCTAGACCGAATGGAAGCTCCATGTAAATTTTGAGGCAAATTGGAAGTGAAGATCCTAATATAGAAATTTACCAAAATATTAATTTTTATTTATGAACACTTTTACTTCAAGACTCTGGGATTCTTTTACTTTTTGGAAACAGAGAGATAGAATAGGATATGGAAAGATGGTATATTCTTTTGCAGATATACACATTGAGGCGCGCGCTGCGAATTAAATGCACTATGCAAGGCACCAGATAAAAACTAATGTCCCAAAGGGTTATTCCAAGGATATTTATTAGAATAAGTAATATCCCGTAAAACATATTTTGTGCGCAAAATTGAATGATTTTTAACGGAGTTATGAATGATCAAAGTCAAAATGTCCACTTTTTCTTCAATTCCCGATAATTTAATAAGAAAAACTCGAAATCAAAATGTAGTAAAAGGTTTTGCAGGGAAAACTTCAGGCTTTAACATGAAAAAGTAAAAAACTTATTCAATTCTTCTTTGTGCATGTGACACGCCCATAGTGACAAAAAATTTCTCCATTTCGTCGAGCTCGTAGTTTTCTGTGCATTAAAATTACCATAATTGAAGAAAGTAAAAAAGAGCTGCCACCTTTTGAAAGTAGAGATTTCAATCTTCAAAACTCTTTTTTTAGATTTGGACTCCTATTTTTTTAAACAAAGTCACAACTGTTTAAAGTTTACTTTTTTAAAGACAATTTATTTCTTAATTATTTGGCGGAGTGTATTATCAAATATAGATGCAGATTTTACATAAAATAATGTTCAGCAATGTATTAATAACTTCAGACATATAAATTTTCAAATTTTTATAATTAGCAAACTGATACTCTGAATCAAATTTGAATTTTATTACATATAAGTTAAAACAACCTGACTTCGATACGCGGATCTAGCTCGCGGCGTGGCTGGGTTCGAAGGAGGCGCGGAGGAACAGAAGCGAGGCGTGGGATGGCAAAATGAAGCGTATCGTTTTCGATAACAGAAAGTTTATTATAAAGTAATAAGTGCTCGCGATGTACAGAGTCGTGATGCATGCGTATTTACAAGAAAGGAATTTACTATAAGTATGCAACGTGCGCAGTGTATAGTGTCGTGATGCACGCGTATGTACGAGAGATGAGCCGGCGCGGTACAATGAAAGGCGCGCGTAAGTACAATTCTCGCGGGATGGCACTAGCGGCCGGGTACACTTGTTGTGCGATCGTGACGGATGGCCGATTCGTCGCGAGCGGCGCGAGGTAAATATTCCGATTGGCTTATTAGCGCGGTACGTACGGGGCGGAGCCGGTCCTTTCGGAAGTTCGCGTGCCGAATCGCGCGACAAGCTATTGGTACGGGCGGAGCCGGTTTTCCGGCGTCGTGGAGCGGGGCGCGTGGAAAAGGCGCGAAGCGCGGATGCGGCTATGAGATCGCGTGGATTCCGCTCGGAGGGCGGAAGGATTGATCTAGCGCAAGTCCGACCACCGAGAAGCGCTCGGTGGAGGCAGAGTACGGAGGCTCTACCCCCGATGGAAGCCTGCAAGCGGCTGGATCGAGGAAATGGCGCGAAGCGCGGACGCGGCGATGGGATCGCGTGGATTCCGCTCGGGTGGCGGAAGGATTGATCTAGCGCGAGTCCGACCACCGAGAAGCACTCGGTGGAGGCAGAGTACGGAGGCTCTACCCCCGATGGAAGGCTGCAAGCGGCTGGATCGGAGGAGGTATCTGTCGAGACACACTCGATGGAGGCAGAGAAGCGCTCTACCCCCGGTCGGATAGCCTTGTGGATGAGGAAGCTGGTCGTTTGCCGAGACACACTCGGTGAAGACAGAGGAGCTCTCTACCCTCGGTTGACTACCCACTCGGCAAGTAATATTTCAGAAACATTTCTGCAAAATTCCATTTGAAATATTACACCTTTCATCAATATTTCAGAAACATTTCACGACCGTTTCTACATCATTTCAACAATGTTTCAATGTCCGCAGTAGTTATAGTAGACCGATTCCACCCCGGGGGCAATGAGGGGGGGAGGGGGTGAGGGAGGGGGGGTATCGGGTTTCGCGGGGGGGGGGGGTAAGGAGGAGGGGGCGGGGGCGGGGTATCGGGTTACACAAGGGTATTGGGTTTCGCGGGGGTGAAGGGGAGGGGGGGGTACCGGGTTTCGCGGGGGTGAGGGGGAGGGGGGGGTATCGGGTTACACAATGGTATCGGATTACGAGGGGTGAGGGAGAGGGGGGTATCGGATTACGAGGGGGTGAGGGGGAGGGGGGTGACCCTGACATACCACCGGGATGACTAACCGGGATGACTCACCGGGGGATGACTCACCGGGATGACTCACCGGGGGATGACTCACCGGGATGACTCACCGGGATGACTCACCCGCATTCGAGTTCGAGTTCGCGGTCGCTCCGCGGGTCCGCGCGGGGGGGTCCGCGTCGCGCCGCGGGTCCGCGCGGGGTGGTCCGCGTCGCGCCGCGGGTCCGCGCGGAGTGGTCCGCGTCGCGCCGCGGGTCCGCGCGGGGGGGTCCGCGCCGCGCCGCGGGTCCGCGTGGGGTCCGCGTGGGGGTGCGCGGTCGCGCCGCGTATATATCTAGCTTCTATTAGCATTGTAAATCCTACTTTAGCAGGGCGGTGAATCTCTACAAACTCGCTACGCGGTTCGCGTAGGCAATCAGCGCCTCGTCCACGAGGAGAGATCGGTCCTCCGTCAGGCGGAAGAGGTCTTCCCGCGCGCGGCCAGGCGCGGATATCGTGCCGAAAAACGGAAGCCGGGGCGCGGAGAAGCACCTTCAGACGTCTCTATAGCGTCTTCAAACTGGGGAGCATCAGGTCCCCCCAAAATTTCACTGTCTTCTATGTCTTTAGGTATAAACGGTTCGCGCGGAGACATCACAAAATCACAGAACACGTCCGAACACGCGTTCGTAAAAAAAAAACTCGTAAAAAACACGTGAACCACTTTGCGCTGACTCGATGCGACTGAATTCAATGACGATTGCAGAACGGAGAAGTCGCCAAAGAAAAAAATATAATGGGCGGTGTATAAAACTGATAGCAATACATCTCGCATTACACCTGCGAGCGTAGACGTCCGCTGGAGCATCGACGCCTCGCTTCTATGTTATGATATGTGATATTTGATTGTAAAATTCAAGCAGCCGGAGTTTTGGCGGACGTCGCATATACGACTCGAATAGAAATGCGCGCGAAGGAATTATAGTATAATTTATACTTTAAAAAACAATCTATCTACGCAGTACGTAAAAGACAAAGGAAAAAATGACGTCATCGGGACGATGATCGACTCGATAACGCGTCGAACCTGTCGGAACATGTTCGTCGTAAACAACATTTTTATGGGAAAAAGGGGTGTTATCGCGTAGACTAAACAATATATCTACGCAGTACGCGAGACAAAAGAAAAGATCTTTCAAAAATCAGTTGGAGCGAGAGAGATAGCAAAGGGTATATAACGAGGGATGAAGCGCGTCGAGCCGCAGTAGTGAGATTTGAGAGCTATACATCGATCGAAAAGTAACGCGGTTTCTTCGTTATTGTATGGTTGAACATTATCATGTGCAAGTGCTCTGTAAAAGAGATTCTTTTATCGCTCAGTCGCAAAGATGTTCGTCCTGCTGTCGAGACCGTCGGACATTCGCGATTTTAGCGCCGAACAGCTGCAATTCGTGCCGAAAGCCGTTCTGTTGCAAATGTGCGGTGATCACATTCACTACGTGTGGGACAAACTTCCGGAGCATATAAAGGCGGATTTGGAGGTTCAGACCTATCGTCGCTGTGACGAACACTGGAATCAACCGTGGCAGCAAACGCACATCGACGGTCCCGCTCCGACGCATAAGGATTGCGGCGAATGTCAACGAAAATAAAAACATTAGCTTTCGCGACGTGAACATTATATATAATGTGCGCAACATGGAATGGACAAGTGGCGAGAGCTCTACGGAGTCTCCAAAATTTGTGGATGTTGTAACAACGGAAGATATTACAATAGATGTCGCCGATGATTTGCATAAAGAAGATCAAGGAGTGAAATTGACTGATGTGCGACGAATATCACCGGTACAGTTTCTTCGCGATCGCGAACTAGGTATACGCGGAACCGGTCAACGCATCGCTAGACAAGGAGTCGTTATCGATACCAATCCTCCTTATTACTGGAGGTCTAACGTGCAACGAAAAGTGTATCGACGGCTGCGGGACGTGTGCGTTAGCGAGGAAGAATCACGTGCAGCTTACCGTGCTGACGTTGTGCCGTATCATATTAAGCCTATTGTTGACTATCGCTATTGGGCGTCTAAAATTTTTGAAAAGCTCGACGATTGTGAAGCAACATACATTAAAATTCATACAGGTATTGGGAAATACGTTGAATTGGTGGTGATGAACAATTCGGTACGTATGTATATGTACCCTGGCCGTATCAATGATCCTAATCATCTATTGATGCTTCATAGAACTTATGAACATGATTATAATGATATTATTAATTGGAAACTTAATCATTTTAATGCCCCCTACTTCAAGCCTATGGATTTTATGTTTATGCACTTTGAAATTCAACGTTGCAAACGATATTGTCCAGCGTGTGATCGAGTCACGTGCAAGTGCCCCCTTCGAAGAGTGTGACGTAATCGACAATTCTACAATATGGAATGTGCATCGACTTCGTGGTGATGAACAACCTGAATCTGAATAGATAAAACATGGAGCAATTTGAGCAAACCGAACGCGATCTGTTGGAGCTGTCCGACCAAGTCGCTACCTTGGGTGAATATTTCACATGGGCGCTGCAATGCGCAGAATTCGTCGAGCAGCTCGAAGAAGGCTGTCGTACCAAACGTCCGCGGCTCTCGATCGGGCGGAGACAAAAGTTGGTTGCCAGAATCGCGCAACTCGAGGGTGCGAAGACGCGATAGGAAAGACAATTTATCCATAGCGGTGGTGATTATGCGAATGCCGGTAACAGTGGCGACACGCGCGCGACAGAACTCGTATGGCGAGAAATCGATGCCGCGTTCAAATCGCGGATAATGACCGGTGCGGTAATTAATACAGACCATGTAGAACCGCGGCAGTTTTTGGAAGACGCCTGCAGCGTAGTGTGCAAGCGAGTGCGAGACATTATAAAAAAACATAACTGTGTCAAAGTGAACACCTTGTTCAACGGGGAGTTTGTGGCGGGTGATAAACGTGCCAATAAGAGTTTTAATACAAATAACAAAGAACTCTATCGTACATCGCACTTGCGCGAGTGGTACGAGCGGCACGTTATCGAACCCACATTAGCGAAACTCGAGGAGTTCCAGGAACGCGACAGTGGGTGGGCGTTGACGCGAATCCTCAATTTGACGGTGAACGTCAACAGATACAATCCTTTGCGCGCGGGGTGTCACGTGAAATTGCCTCAAGACATTAAATCGAAGAGAGCGGTAATCAATGTACTGTCTATGGATAATGCGTGTTTTGCGTGGTCAGTGGTAGCCGCCTTGCATCCAGCCGAAAGACATTCAGAACGGGAATCATCATACCCGCATTATTCAACGGTATTGAATGTACGAGACATTGAGTTCCCAATGACATTGAGTCAAATTAAAAAGTTCGAACGGCTCAACAATATATCCGTCAACGTCTATACCATCGAGGGACAGAAGACGTCAACCGTTCTTCCAATACGGCTTACCGACCACACGAGTAACAAACACGTGAATCTGCTGTACGTGCAGGATCCGCGAGACAACAATGTTGGACATTTTGCGTGGATTAAGTATCTATCCCGCCTCGTGAGCTCACAAATTAATAAACTTGGACACACAAAGTACATTTGTGATCGGTAAGTGTCTATACTTTTTTAAAATAATATATAGAATATTTTATATTTTGTATATAAAAAAATGTATAATATTTGTATTTCTTTTTTGCAGATGTCTTCACTATTTTAGTTCGAGCGACAAGTTGCAGTCTCACACTGTGGACTGCCGAGAGGTAAACAAATGCGCAATCCGACTGCCGAGCGAGGACAACAAGTGGCTGAGCTTCAAGAACCACAGCAGGAAAGAGCGACTTCCCTTCGTGGTGTACGCCGATCTGGAGTGCGTGCTGCAGAAGACACAACCGGAGACGGAACACGCGTCATACGTCTATCAACATCATCGGGTATGTAGTATAGCATACTACGTACAGTGCTCGTACGACAAAACGTTATCAACGTATCGATTTCGTCGCGATAATGACTGCGTCGCGTGGTTCGTCGAGGAACTCAAAGGATTGGCGCATCGCGTAAAGAATATCTTGTCAGACAATGTATGCATGGTAGACCTAACTCGAGACGAGTGGGAGACATTTCGCAGCGTGGCGCAATGTCACATATGTGAAAAACCGTTCGCGCCGGATGATAATCGTGTACGCGATCATTGCCACCTGACCGGGCGTTACAGAGGTCCGGCACACTCGACGTGCAATCTGAATTATAAGGATTCTCACTTCATCCCAGTAATATTCCACAATCTGTCGGGCTATGACGCACACTTTATTATCAAGGAGATAGCTGCCGCGTTCGAAGGCTCGATCGATGTACTGCCTATAACAAAGGAAAAGTACATCTCATTCACGAAGCATGTAAAGACACAGCGGAAAGATCAGATTCGCGCAGCGACATAAAATTAAGATTTATCGACTCGTATAAATTTCTGAGCGCGAGTCTCGCAAAATTGGCATCCTTCCTCGACAAGGATAAATTAAAAATTATACGTTCCAAATTTTCCGCGTTATCCAACGACGATTTCAAATTATTGACGCGAAAAGGTGTCTTTCCATACGAATACGTGGACAGCGTCGAAAAGCTGGAGGATACGTGTTTACCGCCGCGCGATTATTTTACAGTTCCTTGACCGGTGAAACCGTATCCGAGAGCGATTACGCGCACGCCGCGAACGTATGGCAGCGATTCTCCGTTCGAACCCTGGGCGAATACAGCGATCTATACCTGAAAACCGATGTATTGCTGTTGGCCGACGTGTTTGAAAATTTCCGCGACAGCTGCGTCGCGAGTTACGGACTCGATCCCGCGTACTACTACACTTTACCAGGCTTTACGTGGGACGCCATGTTGAAACATACCTGTATCAATTTCGAACTGCTGACCGACATTGACATGGTCATGTTTATCGAACGTGGTATTCGCGGCGGCCTGAGTCAATGTTAGGGCAAATACGCGCAGGCCAACAACAAATATATGCAGTCGTACGATTCATCGAAACCGTCGTCTTACCTATTGTACTTCGATGTAAATAACCTGTACGGCTGGGCGATGTGTCGGCCATTGCCCTACGCGGAGTTTCGATGGGTCGAAGACGTGTCGAATTTCGACTTTAACGCGATCGCTTTGGATTCGCCTACGGGCTATATTCTCGAGGTCGACCTAGAGTATCCGCAGGATAAACACGACGCGCACACTGACCTACCGTTCTGTCCGATGCGCGATAAACCGCCCGGCAAACGGCAGGACAAACTTCTCGCCACGGTAAACGATAAGGAGCGTTACGTTATTCATTATCGCAATCTACAGCAGTGCACGCGCCACGGTCTTCGCGTCACAAAAATACATCGCGTATTGTAATTCGTTCAATCTGCGTGGCTCCGCGCTTACATCGAACTCAATACAAAATTTAAAACACATGCCAAAAATGAGTTTAAAAAAACTTTATATAAATAAATGTATAACGCAGTTTTCGGGAAAACGATGGAGAATGTACGCAATCACGTCGATGTAAAGTTACTAACGAAGTGGGACGGACGATACGGCGCAGCGGCGCGGAGGCAATGATCGCGCGACCGAATTTCCACAGCAGGAGCGTGTTTTCGGAAAATTTGGTAGCCGTCGAACTGCGCAAACTCGAGGTGAAATTCGACAAACCGATCTACGTCGGCATGTGCATCCTCGACCTGTCGAAGGTGTGCCTATACGAATTTCACCACGAGTACATGTCTCCCCTGTACCGCGACTCGTGTAGAATCATGTATACCGACACGGACAGTTTGATTTATCATATTAAGTGCGACGACGCGTATGAGACGATGAAACATGATATAGTCAGGTTCGACACGAGTGACTACGCGGTAGATAACGCTTATGGTATGCCTCTCGTGAATAAAAAAGTGCAGGACCTGATGAAGGACGAAAACAACGGCGCGATCATGACCGAATTCGTTGGACTTAGGGCTAAAATGTATGCCTTGCGAGTCGATAGTAAAAAAGACTGTAAAAAAGCGAAAGGTGTCAAAAGCAACGTTATCGCGCGCACCATCACGTTCGACGACTACACGCGGTGTCTGAACGATGAGATCGAAATGACTCGACCGCAGTCGTGCATACGATCGAAAATGCACGAAGTGTACACTATCAGCGAGACGAAAATCTCTCTGAGTCCGTACGACGATAAGCGATATATCGTGCCGGATTCGACAGATACGTTGCCGTGGGGACATTATCGCATACTTTTATATAATAAGGAACAGTGAAGATTCATGTATGTAATGTATGTATGTATGTATGTACATAGGAATATATGTATGTAATGTATGTAGTAGTATAACACGACATATGTATGTAACGTAATATAATATGTAATGTAATGTACTAGTAATGTACTAGTAAGAATGTATGTATATGTATAATGGAAGTAATATTAATCACGTATATTTTTATATTTTATATTATAAAACATTTATTCAATAAAAAATTTTTTATACAATATTTCCATTTATTACTTCCCTAAACATTTTGTTCCTAAAGTATGGCATGTCATCATGCGTGAACGTTATCTTCCTGCTTGCACAGACGTATTCGGCGAACATGCAAGAGAATACACCACAATCGCTGCCGTTCGTCTGTTGCGGAATATTCTTGGCGGAATAAAATGTCCAATTACTCATATCATAAGGTTGTTTCTTTTTGTCAAGACTCTCATCTTGTAAATATAGTTTTAGCGCAGCCAGACATTTCGGATTATCACTGCCCATACTGTCGTAATAAACAATTGTTTTATCGCGGAAATCTACTATTGACATACACCAGTGCACATTCAAATGTATAGGGATAATAATGAGATCCTGCGCAAAGATGTCCACCTTCCTGGTCCATCGCTTCAGAGATGAGTGACCGCTCGACAGAAGTTTTGGGTAAAAGAACGTATTCATCGCGTGTACTTTCGGATATTTGTTCGAAGATGTACCTCTGGCGATCAGCAGATTCATATAAAAGTTAATCACTTCGTCGTTGAGCCAATTTAAGTCGACCAGCGTGTGAAGATCCTTTTGCGTGAGCTTCAGACCGAAGCCTTCCACCACCATCTCCATACTGCGATTTTGTCAAAACCTTTGACAAAAAAATATGATGTCATAAAAATTATACCACATCACATTCCAATAATTTTAAATAATAATTTGCAAATTTACCAGATGAATTGCTGCACCATAGATTGTTAACTGTTTCGATCGCTGCACACATATTTTAACTGTTTCGATCGCTGCACACAGATTTTAAATGTCTCAATCAATGCACAGATGTATCACCGAGGTGTTTAAGCTCTCAAATCATACTACTGTAGCTTGATGCATCCCTCGTTATATACCCTTTGCTCTCTCTCTCGCTCCAACTGAATCTTGAAAGATCATTTTTTTCTTTGTTTTGCATTTTTTCCTTTGTCTCGCGTACTGCGTCGTAAAAAAATAGTGTGAAATAGATACGTATACGCAATAACAGCCCCCCTTCTTCAAGAAAAAAATTTGTTTATAGCGCCACGATGAACACGAAACCCGCAATAGTAGATAACGTATTATAATAGAAAGAATATTAATAAAGATATCGTATATGTATTTCAAACATTTTATATGTTGCATACGTCGTTACATATTTTTATATATTGGATATTTTGTATTTAATATTTTATACATAGTTTATTTTTTCATATGTTTTAAAAAAATACAATCTGTACGAATTAAATAACATTATTCTTGTGTATCCAAGAGTTGTGCGATCCATCGAATCCCGCCATTTCACGTAAACCTCGTCGCCCTTTCTGCGCAGTACTTTCTCCACGAGATACACGTCAGGATACGTCGCGCGATGCAACTCATACTCGTAGAACGCTCCGGCGACGGATTTTCCACGATAGTCCTCGAGTAGATAGGTTACGGGATTGGTATGCTGCACTTTAACGATCTTAAACATCTCGGTGGTCCAATTCGGCGTGTAACCCTTCTCGAAAATTGTCTTGTATTTGCTGACGCGTACCGAGTCGTCCGTTTTGAACTTTGCCGGGCCCGCGATCTTTATCGCGCTGTACACCGTAGCCAAGAGTTTTTCGGCGATCGCGGGGGTAACGTCGACGGGTCGCATGCCGATCGTTCGATGCTTGCGCGCGTTGTAATCCGACACGAGTCGCGGCAATGCGTCGACCCACTTGTAATTTCCATTGAGCGTAAACATCTTCCACATATTGTTTTTTAAGGTGCGATTGAATCGCTCGACGACCGATGCCTTCATCACCGAATACGTGGAATAATGATTGATGCCGTGTTTTCTCACGAGACGTTGCACGTCGGTGTTGTAAAATTCCTTCCCCATGTCGGTTTGTAGATTACTAGGGCACCTCCCGCTATCTCGAATTAACTCAGCGATAGCGTCAGCTGTCTCGCTGCCGCCTTTACCCTTGAGCGGCACGGCCCACGCGTACTTGCTCAACACATCGATGACGGTGAGTATGTAGTGGTGGCCTCCGTTGAAACGCGAGTACGGACGCATCTCGACGATATCAGCCTGCCACAGATCGTCGTATCTTCGCACTATGACGTGTCTGCGGGAAAAATTTCTTCTCGCCGGTGCGTGCAATTCGTCCACCAGCCGTCGCTTTTCGATATTTTTATCCACATCGGTCGATTTTAACAGTCTCATGTTCGGTTAGCGTTTCGTTGTCGTTCGTTGTCGTCAGTTAACCGTTGTTTATCATTCATCGTAGTCGTCGTCGACGTTCTTTAGCCGTTTGTAGCCTTTCCTGTCACCGCGTAGTTCGCACCTGTTTCTGAACCGCTCGTAATCGTTTCTGAGCTGTTTTTGAACCGTTCTTGAACCGTCCGACAACCGTTCTTGAACCGTAAGACAGCCGTCCGACAACCGTTCTCGAGTCGTTCGTTGCTGTTCGTCGCCGTCGTTAATTAACCGTTGCCTCTCTTCACTCGTCGCCGTTCGATAGTCGTTTCTGCTGAACCGTTTCTTGTCACTCATCGTCGTTCGCGAGTCGTTTCCAATCTAACGATATTCGCGCGCCGAAGCGCGTTTACCGCAGTCTGTAACGCTCGCACGTCCTTCTCGAACGCGGTAAGCTTCTCGTCTGACTCTTTCCGTTGATCTCGCAAACTTTTAACGCACTGATCCACGTATAGTTTGTTAACAGCGTCACCGTCAGTCTCAGGTTGCGCTACGCGACGAATCTTGCACGACCTTGCGTCAAAGTCCGTGGCGATGCGACACAGAGTGTTGTCGCGCACGAAATTTCTCACTAATCCGCTCCACCGATGGTACGAAATGGCATTCGTCGCGTCTTCGCTCTGCTCGAACAATCCAAATTTATTGATCGGCATTTCAACACCGATTGAACGGATCGCTGTCGCGCCGTTTAATTTATAATAAGCCCAGCCTCGCGAAGTTCCTCGATGATCGACGTGATCTCGTTGTCGTGGGCATTGTTGCCAGCTTGACGCGATGTGTCGAGCAATCGCAGACGATCCACCAGCTCGTTGTGGTCGTCCCAGTGCACGTAGTCGATCTTATTGTCGGTTAGCGTCATCGCGCGAGGCGCGAATACGCCCTTTCCGGATTTTGTCTTCTTGGATTCGGTTGATATCAACGGTGAGATTACCCATAGATACTTGTATCCCCTGTTACCCTTTACTCGCTCGCGAGGATCGTGCTTGTATTTATGAGCACTCGTCGCCAACAGTATGCTCCTGTACTTTTGCCTATCGGCCTCCGTGTAGAGTTTATCATCGGGTATTTTTTTGAAGATCAACTCGTAAATACCGGGTGTACCGGCGTATCGTACGTCGCCGATATGAATGTTATCCGCTTTGTCCACGTAAAAACGTTTATTACCGAGCATCTGTCGTTGGATCGGCGCCCAAAACAGACGAGATATACACTCGGCTCAGTGGACCGAAGCGATCTTCCAACGTTTCTATAAACAATTCTCGCCCCTCCGACGTTTGCAACTGCTTTTGAACGGTCGTCCCGATCGAGTCATCCGTGGTTTCGAAAACATTTTCGTTTTCGAGAAATTCGGGACTTGTACGTTGCACGGTTCGCGTCGGTGTAGAGGTTATCGGTGTAGAGGTTATCGGTAGTACTATCGAGCATTTTGATTGATTAGATTTACGCGGTGTCGACGATGAGAGATCCGACCAGGAGTCTAATCGTTCCCTCTTTATCTTCGGTGTAGCATCCTCCTCCTCCTCGCCAGCGACGCTTTCCGGCTTCTCCTTCTTCACCGCGGTCAAGCTCGAGTTGTCGACGATTTTTTTCAGCGGTCCGATGAGAGGTCTAAAGTGCGTGTCCAACTCAATGTCCTTCTCGATCTTACCGGTCTTCAAAGCGCGAAGTTTCTTACGAATTGAATTACTCGTTTTCGCAATATCTTTCACGATCTTCTCGCGTTCGCGAATCGTCTCGCTCCCGTCGATCGCAGCCATCGCGGGGGAAAAAAAAACAAAGCAGAGCGTCGATCTCTCTCTGTAACGCTAACGTTTCACCTTCGACGACGTATCGGCGACGACTGACCGCTTTTGCGGTATCGCGAACACGTTAAACCCTTTTCTGTATCGGCCGTTCGAAAGCGCGCTGTCCTTATCTATCACTACGAATCCGTACTTGCATTGCCAACAATCGTGGCACAACGAGCAAAATTCATCGTACGACATGTCGGTATTTACGTGATCGTTGTACACGTGTTTCAAATTAGTACCATCCTGTTTGAATAGGATCAGCAGATTCGCGTTGTCGCGTATCAGATGCTTAGGTATTCTCGCGTACGTCTGACAGAGATAAAAGCAGTCGACGCTCGAGTGCCTGCCCACTGAGAAATACTCTCTCACAGTGTCTTGCTTATCGCACGCCACGTCGTCAAAAACGAATATCGAGTTTGGGCACGCGTCGCTCGGTGGAATGACGTCACTGTTATTGGAGAAGGTGTAGTAGCCGATTTCGTCGATCGATGTCAATAAATTCTCCAGATATCGGTATTTTGGTTGTCGCAGCGATTTCGAGTACACGTACACATTCTCGAAGCGTACACCGTGCGGACTTTCCAGTAAACTTATCAGAACATTGGTTTTACCGCAATTCGAGGGACCGCAAATGATCGCGCGTATAGTAGTCGGCAGCATCGTACCGTGTCTGTGCCTCTCCGCGTTGCCCTCCATCGGTCGTGATCTGTCGTCGCAATTCGTCACGCGAATCGTCAACGGTTGTCGCACAAATCTCATTTTTTTTTCCTCACACTTTGTACGACTGAATCGAACTTTCTCGTTTGAACGTCTATTTATAGATGCGCGGCACCGCGAATCGCTCAGTCGCACAGATGTTCGTCCTGCTGTCGAGACCTTCCAACATTCGCGATTTTAGCGCCGAATGCGGCGAATGTCAATGAAAACAAAAAAAAACAGGTGGAGGTCTGTTTAATCGCGCGATTGGTGCACTTCCGTTCGAATTGCACATTCCCGGCTACCAGTTTTGCGGTCCGGGTACTCGTTTGCAAGAACGATTGGCTAGAGGTGATCCGGGTGTAAATCCATTGGACGCGGCGTGTCGCGAGCACGACATAGACTATTCGCGTAGCAAAGAGCTCACCGAGAGACACGCGGCTGACAAGATACTCGCCGAGAGAGCGCTGGGACGCGTCATCGCGAGAGATTCGACTCTCGGAGAGAGGGCTGCCGCTACAGCCGTCTGGGCGGCCATGAAGGCTAAGACGAAGCTCGGAATGGGTTTGAAAACACGAAAAACACGAACGAGGAAAAGGTCGACGAAGAAACGGATACTTCCGACAGCGAAACGAGGTGGCGTATTGCCGATTCTACCGTTGTTGGGAGTTCTCGGTTCTCTGGCCGGTGGAGCGGCCGGAATTACAACGGCGATGAACGCTAGCAAAGCCGCGCGGCGTCAGCTGGAAGAGACGCAACGTCACAATCGCGCCATGGAAGGTCGCGGACTTTATCTCGCTCCGTACAAATATGGACAAGGACTGTATCTCGGCCCGCACAAACGCGGGCGAGAAGTAGCGTTGAAGATTAGAAAGAAAAAAAAAACGTCAAAATAACGACTAACGTACAATTGAGTCGACTGGCAAGGCGAATGCGCGTACCGTTCTTCAGAGGTGTTTTCATGCGTGATTCGTTACCGATCGTCGATGGCGTACGTCGAAACGAGAGCGGTATCGTGAATTTGGACGATACAGCGGGCCCCGGCACCCATTGGGTAGCGTACGCCAAGAGGGGAGATCGAGTCGTATATTTCGACAGTTTCGGCAATCTTCGACCACCGAAAGAACTGGTGCGATATTTCGGACCGAGCGTGGCGAAGATCGAGTACAATCACACGTTTTATCAGCGATACGATCAGAGCATCTGTGGACAATTGTGCTTGCAATTTCTCCGGACGATCGACGACGATCGACGCTAATTTAAAACCTGACGACGCGCCTTGCGGAGACTCAGTGTTTGTCGAACAGCTCCCGTCGACATGTCTATAACGTTCACACTGACCGGGAAGAGCAGCATCCTCGCGGAGCACTATTTTCCCGCCGTGGATCTGAGCGACGGTGACTACAAGCTAGGTCTAACGTGTTTTGAGACTTATCATACGATTCCGAACGTGAATTCTTTGAATAATAAATTTTATTTCGACGAGGATGACACGGAAATTACGATTCCCGAGGGATCGTACGAGATACGGGCCATACACGAGTTTTTGAAACGTGAAATTTCACGGAAACGTCCGCGACGCGTGGTTCGTTCCAACGACGACGACGATCGTATGTCGGTCACGAATATCGCGCGAGAGGAGACCGTTCGCGCGAACGGCTACGAAGACGAGGTCGCGGAGTACCCGATAGTGCTCCGCGCAAATTACAATACGATGAAGAGCGAGATCAAGTGCGCTTTCAGAGTGAACTTTAACAAACCGAACAACGTCGGATCGCTGCTGGGATTCTCGTCGACGCGTGTATTGCAGCCGGGACAGTGGCATGAATCGGACGCACCGATTAATATTATCAATGTAAACATTATCCGCGTGGAGTGTAACGTGACCGCGGGTGCGTACAGCAACGGTAAACGCGTTCATACGATACACGAGTTTTCACCGAGCGTACCACCGGGATATAAGATATCGGAAATGCCGGCGCAGATTATTTACCTGCCGATCATCGCGCGGAGCGTTACTGATCTAACGATACGCGTCGCTGATCAAGACGGACGATTGCTCGATTTTCGCGGAGAAGAGATCACCGTCAGATTGCACGTACGACGACGAGAGCGATAACGCGGCAGCCGTGTGCGTGAGCGTGAGTGTGCGCGCGACATATGAGATGCTAGTGTTGAACGACTCGGAGCACGCGACAGATAACAACAATAATATCTTTACGGCTGCGCCGATCGACGATATCGTCAAGTCGACATTCGGCGGTGTTAAACAAGCGACGAGAAAGAAGCTCAACGCGTCGAACGTTAAATTTTTACAATCTCTGGGATTCGCGGTACGAAACATCTGAACGATGACTGAAATTCTCAACATCGGAGGCGAGCCGGTCTTCGACGATCGCATCGTCAAGATCGAGACTCACACGTACAACCCGTACGCCAACACAACGTTTGACTATAGCGACGAGATACGAATACCCATACAACAGCAGGATCTGTATACGTTGCCGTGCGAATGTTTTCTCTACGTCGAGGGAACATTGACGGTGACCAGAGCAGCCGGCCAAGTCGATAACGTGGTACTGGGGACTAATTGCGTTGCGTTCATGTTCGACGAGATTCGATACGAGCTCGACGGTATGGAGATTGATCGCTGCAGAAACGTAGGAATAACCAGCACGCTCAAGAACTACGTTACGGTATCGTCCGACAGAAACGTGATCCTGAGAAACGCTGGCTGGGAGCCACAGAATAACCCGAATGGATATTTCAATTTCTGCGTACCGCTCAACACGTTACTGGGATTTTGCGAGGATTACAAACGCGTGGTGATCAATGCTCGTCACGAATTGATCTTGATACGATCGCGCAACGACAACAATTCTCTGGTGGGAAGTCTCGCGTTGGAGCCCACCATCAAAATACTCAAGATACAATGGCGAATGCCTCACGTGGTATTGAACGAGATCAACAAGTTGTCGATGTTGCGCGCCTTGGAAAACGCACGATATCTAAGTATGGGTTTCCGTTCGTGGGATCTGTACGAGTATCCCCTGTTGCAGAACACGACCAAGCATTCGTGGGCCATTAAGACCGCGACTCAGCTCGAGAAACCGCGATACGCCGTCTTCGCTCTGCAGACGGGTCGGAAGAACGTCATGTCCGCCGACACAAGTCGATTCGACGATTACAACTTGACCAACGTAAAACTCTATCTAAACTCAGAAGTTTATCCGTACGACGACTTGAATTTGGATTTTGGTAAACACAGATGGGCGATTCTGTACGATATGTACGCGCGTTTCTGCAAGGGCTACTACGGATACGAATATCTCGAGCCAAGTCTCACCGTTTCGACTTTTCTACGTAACGGCCCGTTTGTGATCATCGATTGCTCTCGCCAAAACTAATCCGTCAAAAACGCCACCGTGGATGTCAGAATAGAATTCGATTGCATGGAGAACGTACCGCCGAATACCTCCGCTTACTGTCTCATCATACACGACCGCGTGATTGAGTACAACCCGTTGACGAACGTGGTGCGCAGAATAGTCTGAGCGTTCGCGGCAACGTCGACGTGAATATTTTCTCTCTCTCTCTCTCTCTTTCCATCAGTCTCCGATACAATTATTGAGAGGGGTAAGGGAGGGGGAAGTATAAATCAGAGTGTCGCGAGACGGTTTGCAGAGTTGCGCGTCATTCCTCTCGATTGACGCATCGACGAGAGAGAGAGAGAGAGATATAAAGAAATCTCGTCATGTTCATACCAACATTCGTGGACCTGCAAGGATTCCTCGTCGGGATGAAATTTGTCGTGAAGGAGGTGGCAGTGCTGAGAAAAGGCTGCGTTCTGTCGCATCACATCTTTAATTACCCCATGTCGTGGAATCTCCTCACAAAATCCGATAAATCGTGTGCTACCTGGTTGATTCGCAATCACCATGGATTACGATGGGAAGACGGAAACGTGCCGTACAGCATGGTGAAACGCCTGATTACATCGGCCGTGCTTGGTGTAGAAGAAGAAGACGATGATGAGAAAGAAGACGATGACGATGAGATGCCGACTCTCGTGTACGTCAAGGGATGTCAGAAACGAGAATGGCTGGTGGATCTGCTGGAGAATTATGCGCGAAAAAACCTAATCGTCGAGACTCTGGATGCGCATTACGAAGATATCGAATCTTTGAATAAACTAGATGACACCAATACTATGCGATGCGGAAAACATGAAAAAAATTGCGCGTTACAAAATGTAATAAAACTATTTAACTGGTGGTCGCGCGCGACGCCATAAGAACTTGCGATCTTTTTTTAAAAATAAATTATATATAACTTTTTATAATGTTTTTATTTCTTACTCCCCCTCCCCCATCATCACCGTTAGAGTAGGCTTTACTTCCCCCTCTCCTAATAAAAAAAATCCACTGCGCAGTTCTATATATAAACATTAATTCCCTCTCTCCCTTTCCCCCACCACCTCATTACTTTTGGAATTGTCGCGTATACTAGATTAATTTTACATGATCAGTCTTGTCGCGATCGCTTGTACTGACGGTCAACTTCGCAGAGCCTAGAGAGCGAAAATGTTCTCCTTTGAAGGATGCAACAGCAGCAGCAGCAACAGCAACAACGGTGTAAAACGCGTGAATGCCGTGAATTATTACGTGCCGATTCACGACGTTGAAACTCAAACGTATGAGGCCAGATGTAATAGGTAAGTTTCTTTTAAGAAAAAAATAGAGCCTCTCCCAGTTTTTATATCTTTACAAATTGTATTACTTACGAAAATAAACTAATTTCATTTCTTTTATTCAGCATTTCGGGGGACCGTCGCGCGGTACGTATACTCGGCAGACGATACGCGCTGACAGCTACGGGATATAAATTCCTCGAAATTGGTATCAACGTGGGCCCACCGAGCTACGTGGAGATCGCCGTTGGAGATCATCGAGGAAAGGAACTGCTGTTGTCTCTCGAAACGTGGAAGGCACTCTACGAGCAACGGCGAAACATTCAGAATTTCTTTCGCAACGACTACAAAGATGTCCATAGTTTTATAAATGTTGGACCGCTAACGGTGAGAGTTTGTACGTCGGTTAATAACGTCAAACTCATACGTCTTGAATCTGTAAACGTACGCTTGATGATAACCGAATCGACGTTGCATCGTATGTTCGATCTCGATCGGTGCATCGATGCGAGATTCGATCGTTTGGTCAGAATACTTGCGACGGTCGATGCAAAGTTTGCGCAGTTCTCCGATATCGCGTCCACCGTGACGGATCCCAAGGAAGCGTCGAATGTAATATACGCTAGCGATGCGTTCAATACGAATCAGCTCATCGATTGTGAGCTCGCAGCTTTAGTTTTTTAGTACGTAAGATATATCATGTAAAAGAAGAGTTAAATAAACAGGCTTTTTTACACCTAAATGAACGATGTAATTTCTTTGCATGCATGTCCATCCCTACCTTAATTTTTATCATCGCTTCTATGCGGTCGATCATCGTCGATCCGTCATTTCTTCCTTTGTTTTTTACGTACTGCGTCGTAAAAAATAACGCGAAATTGTTTAGTCTACGCGATAACACCCCCTTTTCCCATAAAAATGTTGTTTACGACGAACATGTTCCGACAGGTTCGACGCGTTATCGAGTCGATCATCGTCCCGATGACGTCATTTCTTCCTTTGTCTTTTACGTACTGCGTAGATAGATTGTTTTTTAAGTATAAATCATACTATAATTTCTTCGCGCGCATTTATATTCGAGTCGTATATGCGACGTCGGCCGGAGCATCGGCGCCTCGCTTCTATATTATGATATGCGATACTTGTTTGTAAATTCAAGCAGCCGAAATTCTAGCGGACGTCGTCGCTCGCCTTTGTAGCGCGAGACTTCGCTGGAAGCGACTATCAGTTTTATACACCGCCATTATATTTTTCTCTGGCGACTTCTCCATTCTACAACCGTCTGAAGCGTCATTGAATTCAGTCTCGTCGTGGCCGTACGTGAGCGTGCAACGTGTTTCGTTTATATACATTTTTTATAATTATATTAAGTATTTGTTTGTTTGTTTGTTTGTTTGTGTGTGTGTGTGTGATGCCTCCTCTAGAAATTGTGCGAGGCCGTGTAAAAGTGGGTGATTATAACGAATCAAACGACTCTGACAGTGATCAGGATCAGGGTGAGTGGCTCGCTGCTCCGCCTGCTCCCGAACCCCCGCGTCAGCCACCCGCCATAGGACGCGGGCGGGCGCTGCTGAACCCTATCCGACCACTTGGTATCGGACGCGGGCGGGTGCAAGTTTACGTGGATCACCGCGCGGCCCTCGGACGCGGGCGGGCACAGTTTTACGCCGCGGCTCTCGCGCAGGGTCGCGCGTATGTTCCAACGGAGGAGGACAATAGATTAGCGGAAGAACTTTTGTTCGACGTGGATCGAGTCCTGCATATCGCGGGTCCTCCTCCTCCTCCCGCTAACCGCCGCCCTGGTGCCCAGAATCCGCGGAGGCTTTACTGGCTATGTTGCGACGAATGGAGGGTCGCGGCCATGGGACCCCTCCTCGCCAAAATTAAAAGGTAAGATCGCTAACGCGACCGTCACGCAGACCCCACGCGGACCCGCGGCGCGACGCCGACCCCCCCGCGCGGACCCGCGGCGCGACGCCGACCCCCCGCGCGGACCCGCGGCGCGACCGCGAACTCGAACTCAAACGCGGGTGAGTCATCCCGGTGAGTCATCCCGGTGAGTCATCCCCCGGTGAGTCATCCCGGTGAGTCATCCCGGTGGTATGTCAAGGTCACCCCCCCTCCCCCTCACCCCCTCGTAATCCGATACCCTTGTGTAACCCGATACCCCCCTCCCCCTCACCCCCTCGTAATCCGATACCCTTGTGTAACCCGATACCCCCCCCTCCCCCTCACCCCCGCGAAACCCGATACCCTTGTGTAACCCGATACCCCCCCTCTCCCTCACCCCCGCGAAACCCGATACTCCGCCCCCTCCCCCTCACCCCCCGCGAAACCCGATACCCCCCCTCCCTCACCCCCCCTCATTGCCCCCGGGGTGGAATCGGTCTACTATAACTACTGTCCGCAATTATTTCAAATGCAACCTTGCTAAAAGATTTCGGTAATATACTGAAATATTTCTGAAATATATCTACAAAATATTGCAGAAACACTTCAGAGATATTTCAAATACATTTTACACTGAGAAAAATGTTTTGTATTAGCAAACAAAATTTTGTTACTGACGCAAAAACTATTTGTTAATATGTGAAAAATGAAATATCTTGTTAATTGAACAAAAAAAATATATTAAGCCATCCATGTGCGTATAGCCGCCGTGCGTTTGTCCGAAGAAATCCGCTCTCTCAGCCGGTCACCCATCCAAGTAGTATACCGGCGCCTTGTTGCTTGACATCGATGATCGAACAGGGTAGTGGTGATCCTCTGACTCTGACGCTTCTTTTTTTCTTATACTTGCTTATTTTGGTGAGCATAAAGCTATCGCATAACAATATTAACAATACAGATATACGAATAAATCTTTTTTGCCAGTCAGCGTCAAATATTATTTTATATTAAATATTATTAAATATTTTATATTTTATATTAAAAATCCCATATGACAAAATTTGGAATATCAGAAAATTCTTAATAAAAGAGAAAAAATGCAATAATTATATAATAATAAATTTTATTTTTTATAAGTTCTAAAGTCTGTCAGCAACTTTTCGGAAATATTACAAATGCAATGTTGTATGTGAAACACTCAAAAATATAACGCGTGCAATGTAAACGTAATAATAGTTTTATCATGTATCAGAAATGTTTCTAAACCATTATATCTGCAATATTTCTTCTGCAATATTGTAGAAATTCACTGCCTGCAATTCAATTTTTCATTACCTACGCAATCTTTCAGAAATTTTTCAGAAATATTTTAAATGCAATGTTGCGTTTGATATGTTACAGAAATATTATTCGTGCAAAGCAAACGTAATATTACTTTTATAATGTTTCAGAAATATTTCTAAAATATTGCAACTGCTACATTTTTTTGCAATATTACAGAAACTTACAAATATTGTAAATAACTTTCTCAAAGATTTCAGAAATATTGTTAATGCAATATTATAAAAAACATGATGCAGGTACATTTCTGAAATATTTCAGATGCATAGTTACAAATAAAATGTTAACAAAATATTTCTGCACCATTTCCGAATATTTCAATATTTCAGCAACATAACATGCCGAATGGGTAGCTTCGGATAAGCGGATGCGGGAGCTCAAGATCGGTGCGATCGGTGAACGGGTCGGTCGCGGAATTGAATTTGCGTTAACAAACGCTCGTTTATATATACGCCGCGGCGGCGTTTCGGAGTGGCGGGGGAATAAGCGACGGCAATCGCGAGCGCCGGGATAGATCGGCGGAGCGGTCGGTAATTACGGCGTCCCGGCGCTGCGATTGCGTTCGGCGCCGCTCGGCGCGTCGGTGGCCGCGGACTTCTTAACGTATCAAGTATTAAAAAATAAAGTGGGCACACCGTACCCGTTTCTCGCCCGGCGGGTGGTCGGCCGGGCGGTCGCGGCTTGTTGTCCGGCCGGAACGATGCGTTTTACGGGGCGCATCGTTACAAAGTTATTATTTTTTACTGTCAATTATGTTATTATTTTTTATCACAAATAGCATTCCCATTGAAGGACAGAAGATATGCTTGCAGTGGCGCTTTCCTTTTCTAACATTTAGGTTAAGATACGATTAGAAAAGGAAATCAGTACTGCAAGCATATCTTCTGTCCTTCAAATCTTGCCGGAAGTTCTCCAATAGGAATGTTCAGTCTATTATATACGTCTATGCGCGAGGCTCTTGCCCCCCACTATGTATAGATTGACGCGTCGATCTAGCGAACCCGCACCGGTGAATTCGGGAGCAGAGTGACTTGAGCGAATCGAGAGCACGTTAGAAAGCCGTGACAACGTTCCCTTAAAATAAACTATTGTTAATTAAATCAGTACTCGGTGTAAGTCATTGCACGCTCCAGACCATTGACCTTTCTCCCGAGCAGTGGCGAAAAATATAGCTCGGAATCCTAGAATAAATGCGGAACGAGTAACATTTATTAGTATACTTATATTGACATAATTAATATAATTAACATAATTACTGTAAAAATGTATTATATATTTATCAAATTTATTAGGGCTGGTGATTTGCTTCAAAGGTTTCGATATTCGAACCTTTGAAGTTAACTTCGAACTTCAAACTTTCGAAGCTTCGAAGTTTCGAAAAATATGTATATTCGTGTGAATGGCGAATTCATTTAGAGGACGCTAAAAATATTCTAAATAAAAAGAATTAATTAATATATATGCTTAAAAAATATGTAATTATTCCTAAATTACAATTTTGAAGTATTATAACTAGAGCTCGGAAAAAGAAACGGATACCCAGATATCCAGGTACCCGCCCGTTCGCCCGTTACCCGTGTATACGGATCTGGATCGGTTCCGCGAGTAAATAATCCAAATAATTCGAGTACCCGTACGATGCGGGTACCCGTATCGAGATGCGGGCACCAGCTACCCGGTGTCAATATTACGGATACTCGCTCTACCCGCGTGAATACGGGTATCCGTATCGACGCGGGTATAACAGAGTATGCTACAGATATCTGTATATTACACGAAGACGTGTATACTTGCTCGGTATTCGACGATATATTGATCTTTCGGACGCCGAGCGAAAATAATCTTCTTCTTATGACGCCGTCTTCTTTCGAAGATTGGCGATCCAAATGGCCAACGTAATCTTAGATACGGCCATGCGAAATGTTATTAATGTTTGATGTTATTAATTGCTTTGCCATTAATCTTAATTCCACCAGTAGACTCCTTCCAAAGCCTCCCTGAAGATAGCCTCTGAATATATGTTGAACAGTAGCGGTGATAAGACACATCCTTGCCGCACTCCTTTCTTGATGAGAGTTGCTTCCGTCGTTGCTTTCCCTACTCTAACTTTTGCAGTTTGTTGCTAGTAGAGGTTTGAGATTTTGCGTATTTCTTCTCCCAAAATAATATCTGCTCGTAACTGTAAAACTGGCAAGCCTGCCTGTCTAGCTCCCCTTCTTAAAAAAGTAGGTGGGAGAAGGGACTCAAGAGGGACCCAGAGCTGTTACAAAAGATTAATATATCTTCGAATATAGAGCAAGTCAAATCTCGCACGGACGTCTCAGACCCACGTATGCACTAGATAATCTTTTTTGTGAGTAATAATTTTGCTAATTTTATTCAAAGTTTATTAAAGATAAAATATTAAATAAACGATGTTTATCAAAAGACTATAAAATCGTCAACTACAATGTAAACAGATGTTTTGTAAATTTTTTTAGATTTTGAAGTGAAACTTCTTTAGACACGGTAGTGAGTTCGATTTTGCGACACGAAAAAGCGTTACGAATTTTGGGAAACGGAAAAGTGTAACGAAAATTCGGCCAATAGGCGTACGACATTGATGAGACGGCTACTTCTTTTGGCACGGTAGTAAGTTCGATTTGGCGACACAAAACTCGAAAGTGTAACGAAAATTCGACCAATAGGCGTACGGCATTGGCGAGACGGCTCCTTCATTTGACACAGATAGTAAGTTCGATTTTGCGATACAAAACTCGAAAGTGTAACGAAAATTCGACCAATAGGCGTACGGTATTGGCGAGACGGCTCCTTCTTTTGGCACGGTAGTAAGTTCGATTTTGCGACACGAAACTCGAAAGTGTAACAAAAATTCGACCAAGAGGCGTACGGCATTGGCGAGACGACTCCTTCTTTTGACACGGATAGTAAGTTCGATTTTGCGACACGAAACTCGAAAGTGTAACGAAAATTCGACCAATAGGCGTACGGCATTGCCGAGACGGCTCCTTCTTTTTGCACGGTAGTAAGTTCGATTTTGCGACACGAAACTCGAAAGTGTAACGAAAATTCGACCAATAGGCGTACGGCATTGGCGAGACGGCTCCTTCTTTTGGCACGGTACTATAAAACACTTAAATATTGAATGTTTGCACTTAAATTTGAGTGTTAACACTCAAATTTGAGCGTTAATACTCAATTTTGGGAGTTTACTCTGAAATTTTGGTGTATACACTCAAATCTTGAGTGTTTATACTTAAACATTAAGTGTGCACCCTGGTGGAAATAATTTTTCACAACACCTCCACGGAAAGTCCGACTTTCCATGCCTGTAGAGAGGGGCGAAAGTGTCCAATTTCACGCCAGGGAGGCAAGTTGTTACTTTCCGCCCGCTAAACAAGGAGGAAAGTTGTTACTTTCCGCCCTAGGGAGGAAAATTGGTACTTTCTGCCCCGTATAGCGGGCAGAAAGTAAAGTAACGGGCAAATCTTAGAACATATATAGGGAGCTTTCCAGCAAGTGACACAAGTCGACACAAGTGTCGTTTTGTCTTTGTTACTCATTGCTAAAAAAGAAAAATAAAACGACGTTTGTGTCGACTTGTGTCGCTTGCTGGAAAGCTCCTATAAATGGAAGGGGAATTGAGCATCGAGTCCAACATCGTGCGAGAGAGAAACGTACAACGTACGCAAAAATTATAGATATTAATTTCAATAAATAAAAAAATAATTACTATTTCAAAAATTACTTGTATTAAAACTACTGATTTGGAATGGTTTTTTCTTAATAATATCACTAAATAATGAGATAACTAATTATACCTATTTACATAATATCCTTAAATAAAATCCCAAATCAATCAGATTTAGTGCAATAATTAAAATTATTTATATATATATATTTTTTTGAAATTTTATTGTTACTTTAATTTTGTGTTATGTGGGGGCTTCGCCCCCCACATCCCCTACTTTCGCCCCTTGGTGCACACTATACTATTACAATTTTTCACGCAAAAATTACGTGAAAACTATAATTTCTTATGATGTAATTACAACTTTTTAAATTATTTTTACGTAATTTTTACATCAAACTACGCGATTTGGGCCATGTTTGTAGTTTTTCATAAATTTACGTAGAAAGTTCTTATGCGACTACAATTTTTTAGATGTAAATACGTGATATATTTAACATTTTACAACGAACTATGCTGCTTGTTGATAAGGATTAAGAAATTAGATAATTATTTATAAGTTGTTGCATATCTTATTTAGTTATTTTTATATGCGTGATGATTGCATCTAACACAAAAAAATATATTTTATAAGATAAGGAAAGTATTTTTTATATTTAATACAATTATTTATTAAATATAAATATTTCATGCTTAATAAAATTATTTAATAACATGTAAATAAATAAGTAAGACGTATCTAACAATTTATTAAAAATTGCTTTGCAGACCTCTGCACTAAGTGATACCAGAGGTATCGGTATAGGTTAAGCTGATCTGCAGCAAAGAACATCGTATAATTAGGCTTTTCACAAGCTCGCCTCTTATACTAGCGCGTGATGATTTTTGATTACGAGAAAGTGACGCGTGGTATAGCCGCGTCGCGGCAGCGCGCGGTACTAGCGCTAGCGGTCGCGGAGTGTTCTCGCGAAATCAGGGCGTCTTCGCGCTTATTGCGAGTTATCAAACATTACAGTGAACAGTTTGTTGTGTGTGCACAGTGGTCTGACTATCACATTTAATATTAAATTATTAAATTATAAAAATTATTAAATTTTATATTTTATTAGGTCATGTATATTTATGCAAATAGATAATTTTCAATATGTAAGTAAAATTCCCTATGATTATTTAAAGTATTAAAAGACGTCAATTTACAATATACTTGTTGTAAAATATAGAAAATAGTGAACATTTCTTACAATTTATTATAACTTAATACAACTTATATCTTTTCATAAAAATAGAAAAAATAGTATTGAATCTTTTATGGATTTATCATGCTAAAAAAAATATTAGCCACGTATTACAGGGAATATATTGACATAAAAAATTCAAATGTTTTTTACGTCATGAAAACTTGTTTAAGGACGTTCTCTTGTGATAGTCCCTCTCAAAAGTTCCGCGCGCCGGGCGAAAGAAACTGCTGTACGCAGCGCCTCTCTGGAGAGGGAAACTTTTTACTATGACTGTACGCGCACACATAGCGACGCTCTATCTGTATATACGCCCATACTAGCTTACGTCGAGGATACGGCAACACTGCGCCTCAAGCTCAGAGTTGCGCGCGCAGTAAAAGCGACGAATGTATAGCCGCCTAGCTCCGAGCCTAACCTCTATCATTCTGTGTTGTGTAAAAAAATTCCACTCAATTTCGCATTTCAAACGGCAGGTTTGCCAGGAAAAAGGCAGAAGAGAGTAAAAAAAAAGAAACTTACAGCCATGTCTGCAGTTAAAAAAAGACGTATTCAGAATATTTTATGTGAATGCGATGAAAATGTCTGTGAGGGGAAACGCATCGTAGACCTCAAAGTACTTGCAAAAAATTTGAGATGTTCGAAGTGCAATGAATACCTATACTTAGATAAAGTCTTGAAAGAAAAATATACAGGACTTGATTCTACTTTAATTATCTGTTGTGATAAATGCAAAAGAATTAATGAAGTTCGTACCAATAAAGAGCATGAGTGTCAAGCTCAACAACGTATTTACTCTGACATCAATTCAGCAGCTGTATTTGGTAAGTCCGTTGTTACTTTTAGATACATAATAATTCATCTGTTATAAAGTTGAATACATTATTTAAATATTAATTATATATACTGAAAATAACCTCAAATGCTCTTTGACAGGTGCTGTACATTCTGGTATGGGCTGTACTGGATTGAATAAGTTACTGGCTGTTATGAATATCCCAACAATATCAAATGACTTGTACAAACGGTACGAACGAGAAGTAGGACCAGCAATTGAAAAGGCTGCAAAAGAAAGTTGTAGACGAGCTGCAGAAGAGGAGAGACGTCTTGTCATCCAGAATGTCAAGAGATTATGTGAAAAATTGTAATTGATACTTTTTTTACAGTAATTACATAATTGTAGTTATACAACATGCATGCAAGAACATAATTGTAAATAATCA
Organism: Temnothorax nylanderi; assembly: GCF_030848795.1. Taxonomy (NCBI): domain Eukaryota; kingdom Metazoa; phylum Arthropoda; class Insecta; order Hymenoptera; family Formicidae; genus Temnothorax; species Temnothorax nylanderi. Next base: position 35,964 of record NW_027249615.1, on the reverse strand, counting down.
ACAGCTTTTTATGATTAAGGTAACATAAAAGAAGGAAAAAAATTTTTTTGGTCAGAATGTTACCTTAAGCTAATGAAAAATGTTTAAATGTATTCTACTATATTTTTAGAAATATTACATAATAAGATTATTATTCTAATAAAAAAGTTAGAAGTATCAATAGTACTGTATGATAGATGATTTCTTCGATTACTCTGATATGTACCAAAAATGTACTGTATATATATAACAATTTATTTTACTGACTTGTGTCAAAAATGTGTAGACGCATAGAAAATTATTATAAGATGATTTCTTCGATTACTCTGATTTGTACCAAAAATGTACTGTACGTATAACAATGTATTTTACTGACTTTAATCTTATTTTATTTTGAAGAAATCATCCATCGTGTGATCCTGAAATTTACACTATTTTTATATCTACTTTTTAAGTACACGAAATCATAAATAAAATCTTCATTGTGATCTACTTCATTTTGTATGTTTTTATAATTTGCTATTTACTAGGTGCGCAACTAAGTTTCCGGGTTTTTTTTATCAATAAAAAATGGAAAATTTCAAGAGAAATACAAAAAATGGTTTATTCAAAGTATCGTCCCTCGCTAGCTATACATTTTCGCCATGTCTCTGGCAATACATAAATACCGCGACAATAAAACGACGCGTCTTTGGACCGAAACCATTCATCCAACCAATTTTGCACTTCTTCGAAATTGGTCAAGTGTAGCCCAGCCAAGCCATGCGCCATCGACCGGAACAAGTGATAATCGGAAGGCGCCAGGTCTGGCGAATACGGCGGGTGCGGTAGCAGATCCCATTTCAGCGTTTTGATGGTGTCCTGGACGATGGAACTGCGATGGCACGGAGCGTTGTCGTGCTGCAATATCACTCGTTCGTGTCTCGTGTCCCATTCTGGCCGTTTTTCGAGCAATGTATGGTTTAAATTGATCAGTTGTTGTCGGTAGCGATGCCCATTGACAGTTTCGCCCGGTTTCAGCAGCTCATAGTACATGATTCCTTTCTGGTCCCACCAAAGCGCTCCTTGTCCTCAGTGTCGAAATCGCCACTTCTGAAGCGTTTAAACCAATCTTCACAGGTAGTTTTCGATGGTGCATGTTCGCCGTAGGCCTCCTCAAGCAAACGACGTGCTTCAGCTGCATTTTTTTTCAAGTTAAAGCAGAAAAGCAAAGCTTCCCGCAAATGCTGTTTATTTGGCACAAAACTCGACATCTCCGTTGTTAGAAAAAATATTTTTGCGTTGCGATATGTGTTTATATAACGACTGGTTATTGTTAACAGATGTCCAAGCTATAACTTCAGACAACTTCAAACATGTAAGTCGAGTACATGTGTTATTGGTGCCATCTATGTGTGAAACCCGGAAACTTAGTTGCGCACCTAGTATTTACTTTTTTATAGGCCGCCAGAAATAGTTGATGACATCTATCCTAATTTACAAATCCTTGAATCCTCCGACATCAATAATAATCTAAATTGTGAGTTGGATGCAGCATTATTAGATATAGTAAATATTATAATTTCATACGACATGGGATGGACCAAGAGAGGCAATGGAAGAAGCTACGATAGCCTTAATGGTTATGGAATAATCATCGGATTTTTGAGTGGAAAGATTCTGGATTATGCTACTCGCAATAGGAAGTGTGCATTATGTGACCGGGGACATGATAAAGCAGATCATGACTGCCGCAAAAATTATCACGGAAGCGCAAAAGCTATGGAGGCGGATGCTGGAGCGCAACTGATTAATCACAGCCAAGTACTAAAAGATGTACTTGGCTTGAAAGTTCGAGTTGTTATTGACGACGAGGATAGTAGCACAATAGCAGCTGTGCGAAAAGAAAATTCTGAAGTTATATACAAATTAGCAGATAAAAATCATTTAGTAAAAAATTTCGGAAAAGAATTGTACGAGTTAGTAAAAAGTCATAAAGAATTAAATAAAAAAGGTGCAATTCCACATTTAAAAAAATGTTTTGCTTATGCAATCTCGCAGAACAAACGTAAAACTGCAGAGCTTGCAAGTGCCATCCGGAGTATTCCCGATCACATTTATAATCAACACGAAAATTGCGGTAACTGGTGCAGGCGGGGAAATAATTCCGGAGTACAAACAATACAGCTAAAAGATGAAAAATTATATGCAGCCTTATATGCGTTGTTTTCTAAATACGCTAATAACGCTCGAAAGTTTTCTGTCGCAGCTTCTAGTCAGGCAAATGAAAGCGTAAATAATATTATAGCCCACAAAGTGCATAAAAACGTATGTCACAGTAAAAGCGCTGCAGCAGATTTCCGTGTTGCGAGTGCAGTATGCACAAAAAATGACGGCGAAGCTTCAATTTTAGATATTAAAAAAAAATTGCAATTGTCACCGGGCACTCACACAGCTAAATATGCTATTACATATGATAAGAAAAGAAGGGCAAGAGCAATAAGAAAATCTACTAAAGAAAAAAAATTACGGAGACTTGAATTAGTAATAAAGAGAGAACAGTTAAGAAAAAAAATGGAGAGTTCAGAAGGTGTAACATATAAATCGAATTTTGGTATGAATGTATCGAATTGTGGTATGAATGTATCGAATTGTGGTATGAATGTATCGAATTGTGGTATGAATGTAACACCTACACAAACAACTGTTACCGAATCAGTATCTTTTGCTTATAATGTAATTTATTTTGATCTTGAAACTGGTGGTCTAAGTATGACTGACGACATTTTACAAATAGCTGCAATATCAGAAAATCGCGAATTCAATGTTTATGTAACCCCGACGCAACCTATCTCACCTGCTGCAATGAATATAACAGGTTTAAGTATTATAGAAGGACATTTGCATTTAAATAATGAAGTAGTTTCCACGATTCATATAAAAGATGCTTTAATTGCTCTTAATCGATTTTTAAGTTGTTCAGAGAAAATGAATGTACTCGTCGCACATAACGCTAAGTTCGATGTTCCGCGACTACTCAGAGCAATGGTTAAAAATAATGTTCACTTAGATTTTACTAATATAGTTGGATTTGTTGACACGTTGACAGTTTTCAAAAAAGCTTTTCCAGAACGGAAAGGTCCAGGATTGTTTAAATTGTCAACATTAGCTCAAGACATTTTAGGTCCTGACGTTCTGGAAAACTTTCATAATGCAACTTTCGATGTTTCAGTTCTTCAGAAGTTAATTAAATTTTTTAAAAAAGAAGATGATTTATTAAAATAAATGAAACCATACGAAACTTGTCTATCAGATCAATTAGAATATGATACCATTAAGGCAAATTTAGAAAAGTTACATTTATTAAAAGGTGTTGTTTCCCGAGATTTATTGAAAAGGATGGCGAAACAAAATATCAGTTTTGAGAACTTAAAAAAAGTGTATAAAAATGGAGGAGAAAAGGCTGTGTACACTTTTTGCACTGCAAAATGTGAAAATGGAAAACCAAAAATTACGAAAGATAAAAAAGCTATAAATAAAATTATTACTAAGTTAATACAATATGGTTCACATTTTGCAGTGTAAAAAGTGTACACACCCTCTTCTCCTCCATTTTTAGAAATAAAATAAAATGTGATAGAAAACTAAAATGGTGATAGAAAACCAAAAATTATAAAAGATAAAAGCGCTTAGAAATAAAATAAAATATGTTACATATTGTAATAAATAAGAATAAAATAAAGTGTTACATTCTGAATATTCTGATTATAATCCACATTACCAATATTGTAATAGATAGTTTTTATTTTTCTATTCCAGTTATAAATAAATTTTTTATTCACAAAATGAAGGTCAATTATGTATAAATCATTTTATTTATTTTCTGAATACGTTTTTTTTTTAACTGCAGACATAGCTGTAAGTTTCTTTTTTTTAATCTCTTCTGCCTTTTTCCTGGCAAACCTGCCGTTTGAAATGCGAAATTGAGTGGATATTTTTTACACAACACAGAATGATAGAGGTTAGGCTCGGAGCTTGGCGGCTATACATTCGTTGCTTTTACTGCGCGCGCAACTCTGAGCTTGAGGCGCAGTGTTGCCGTATCCTCGACGTAAGCTAGTATGGGCGTATATACAGATAGAACGTCGCTATGTGTGCGCGTACAGTCATAGTAAAAAGTTTCCCTCTCCAGAGAGGCGCTGCGTACAGCAGTTTCTTTCGCCCGGCGTGCGGAACTTTTGAGAGGGACTATCACAAGAGAACGTCCTTAAGGCTGTGTAAAAAGATGTAGAAAGTTGTAAATAATATTATTGTTCACCAGTCGATGAAAAGTTGTACAAATTTGTAAAATTTATAAACATGTTCTGTTCTTATACTTCTACAACAAACTGCATTTAGATCATAAAATTCGTAGAATCTTGTAGGAAGTTTTAAATAGTTGTAATTTTTACAAGAATTTACAACTTCAACAATTTACTACATAATTCTCATAAAAATATTCGTAGAATGTTGTAGATAGTTGTAAATGGTTGTGATTTTTACAATAATCTACAACTTCTACAATTTACTATGTTCTCATAAAAAATATTCGTAGAATGTTGTAGATAGTTGTAAATAGTTATGATTTTTACAATAATCTACAACTTCTACAATTTACTACGTTCTCATAAAAATGTTCGTAAAAAGTTGTTAAAATTTGTAAAAATTTTCTATTACTTTTTACAACATACTACAATTTACCATGAATTTCTACAATTTTCACAAATTTGTAGAAATTTGTGATTTGTTGTAGAGGATTGTAATTTTTCGTAGAAATACGTAAATTGTTGTAAAATTATTTCCACCAGGGCACACCCAAAGATTGAAAGTTTATACTCAAATTGAGTGTATAGATTAAAAGATTGAATGTGTACACTCAATGACTGAGTGTTCACACTTAAGTTTGAGTGTAAATATTGAACATTTAAAAGTTTACTCTCAACACTTGGGTATGACACTCAATAGATGAATGTAAATCCTAAACCTTTGAGTGTTATTCTGAAGATTGAGTATTCTCAAGAGTCACTTGAGTGTTAACTCTCATGATTGAATATTAACGCTAAAATGTTTAGTATGAACGTCTGCAAATATTTGAGCACTGCTTAAAAATGATTTTAAGTAAATGCAGTAAATTTAGAATATTGCGGTTGCATAATAAAATCTTTTCTTAAATTAAGAATATACTTTAAATACTTCTTTTTTAAGTAAACTAGAAATTAATGATGTTTTTTAACAGTAATGTGTTTATTACAATGCTCCACAATAAATATTTATTGTATTTGTACCAACAGAAAAAAATATTAAAATATGTTAAAACAAAACATACTGATAAAATAACACTTAATGATATGAAAAATACTGAAAAATGATAATATATCGATTTTGTGGAATAAATAAGCAGCTTCGTGTAGATAGTATAAAGTTATTTTACTTGGTAAAAGAGTACACAACTGTATCGTGAGAAGTAACGCCAGAGACAGAGAAAACGCGAAAGAAGTGTCGCCAACCATGTGTTGCTAAAATCATAAACTTTATAGAACATAGAATTGCGTATCAACACACCCCCACAATTCTATAATCAGGCTTAACTAATCTGATTTTACATTTTCGACGTGCATATTATCTCTAAATTTAATAAACTTTGGAACTGATAATGCTTTTGTAAATATGTCTGCAATTTGCTCATCTGTTGGTATGTAACTTAGACTTATTAACTTATCATTAACTAAATCCCTGACAAAATGATGTTTTACATCGATGTGTTTACTACGTTTACATTCATAAGTCTGAGCCATCTTTATACAGAAGATATTATCTTCATAAATTTGTATTGGACGAATACTATTCCCTAAGATGTTTGACAGCAACTGTTCTAAAAAAATACATTCAGTTACACACGAAGATAATGCAACGTATTCAGCTTCACTACTCAATAAAGCTACAACAGATTGTTTCTTAGAATTCCAATGTACCACGTTATCATTCATTTTTAAGAGATATCCGCTAGTGCTTTTTTGGTCATTCACATCGCTCGCATAGTCTGAATCCACATATGCACTAACATTTATTTTACCGTTATATTGTTTATCTCCATTTTTATAATAAACTAAACCTAAATTTTCAGTGCTCTTTAAATATCTAAGTACATTTTTCAGCTGATTCCAGTGATTCTGATTATAACAATTCTAAAACCTACTAAAGTAACAGACTGCATAACACAAATCTGGCCTAGAGCCTAACATTATGTACATTAAACTACCAATCAACACTTTATACGGTATTTTAGGAAGAGATTCGACTTCACCTTTCTTAAGATCTAGTTTTGGTTGTACTGGTATCCTGGAATGTTTGCAATCAGTCATATTGAAACGATTTAATATCTTTTGAATAAGCCTATTTTGTGAAATACTGATTTTGTTTTCATTCTTCTTTATCTCTAAACCTAAAAACACTAATCTCTTTTTGTTACTTAAATCTCGTATTTCCACTTTTGACATAAGTTCTTTCTTAATAAACTCTACCTCATCCTCAGAATCAGACACCATAATTATATCATCTATTCAAATTAGTAAGTATACATGCGTCGTGTAATATAAACAAGGATCAACTTTAGATCTAGTAAAACCTAAGTTTAACAAACATACTTGTCCAGGCACTGAAGTTTCCAGACCATCCGGCGGATGCATGAATACCTCTTCATTTAGTTCACTCTTAAGGAAGGCAGATTTCACATCCAACTGATGAATGCTCAAATTCTTTTCAACTGCTATAGCCAATATTACTCTCAGTGTCATCATTCGAGCGACTGGTGCATAAACTTTTTCTTCTAAATTTTCTTGTTGATATCCTCTTGCTACAAGTCTTGCTTTTTTCTTGATCTCTCCCTTGTCATCTATTTTCTCAGTAAATACCCATCTCGAGCTGATAACATTAGCATTAGGAGGTTGAGACACTATCTCCCATGTTTTATTTTTCTCAAGTAATTTTAATTCTTCGTTTATAGCTTCTTTCCATCCATCATTACTCTTTATTGCTTCTTTATAATTCCTTGGGATCTCAGATGGTAAATGTCCTGTTGTCAAGGCAGCTATCAGATCTACATCAAAATCTTCTAAATATTTAGGAGTTCTTGTTATTCTCTTGCTTCTTCGTAGTGATTCTAGCGGTACATTTTCAGCATTTTCGTATAAACTATCCTGAGATTCTTCAGTGTCGTCAGTTTCTATTACTTCTTTGCTTCGTTCTTCGTTCTCAATATCATTCGATGCAATCTCTATTACATTTCTTTTAGTCTTCTCTTGATGAGTTATATTCTTGCTTTCATCAAATATAACCAAACGTGATGTAATTACTGTCTTCTTATCGGGATCTCAAAGACGATATCCATTATTACAATATCCTATAAGATACATTTTCTTCGAGTGTGGATCAAGTTTCCCATTTCTCTCTTCTTTTGGTATATGAGCATACGACAAGCATTCAAGCACATGAATTTTCTTTAAGTTGGGTTTACAGTTATACCATATTTCAGCTGGAGTACAACCTTTAGGAAGAGTTGAAGTCTCGGTTCGATTGTTTAAATACACTGCTGTCAGAACTGCATCTCCCCAAAAGTCCTTATTGAAGTTAGAGTCATAAATTAGACATCGAGCTTTATCCAATATAGTTCGGTTGTATATTTCTGCTACTCCATTCTGTTCTGGGTTTCGAGCTACAGTATATTGTATGGCGATTCCTTTCGACCTACAAAAAGTTTTGAATTCAGTAGAGGTATACTCACCCCCGTTATCACATCGCAGATTTTGGATTCTTTTACTAAATTGTGCTTCCACCATGTTAACATATTCTCGAAATTTTTCCATAATCTCACTTTTATTTTTCATTAAATAAATTACTCCAAAATGACTAAAGTGATCTATAAAACTTACAAAATATTCCATTTCATCCCTTGTGGGAGGTTTTATTTTTCCACATACATCTGATGACACTATTTGAAGCAATCTACTTGCTTTTCTGTCCTCAGGGATTGATTTCAGAAATGGTGCTCGAGTTTGCTTACCTTCCAGACATATTTCACATATTCTGTCAACTGGATATCTTGAAGAATGTCCCATTCTTCTATGTTGTAGTATCATTTGGTTCTTCTCATCACTAGCTCCTATACTCGCGATTTCCTTTCCATATTCCAGCTTTACTTGATACAAACTTCCTTTTATAATCCCTTTCATAATGCTTGTGTTGTTCTTCTCAATATTGACTTCTCCTTTTTCAAATATCACCTTAAATCCTTTTTCTTCTATTTTCTTTACTGACAGTAAGTTATAAGCAAGTTTTTCACATTCCAAAACGTCCGTCAATGTTACATTCTTTTCTTCTACCGTTTGCAGTAATAGATCTCCTTGCCGCTTAGCAATTACTACCTCGTGTTCCTTAGCTACTTTCACCTTGTGGTTAACACTTCTTACATTTATTAAGTATTTTCCTACATCACTGTTTACCAAGTGGATAGTTGCACCACTGTCTATTATAAATATTACTTCGGAATTATTAGAGAATAATCCAGTGTAACCTCCATCATTAATGTCACCGTCACTATTTTTCTTTACTTCTGTTATAAAGGTTATGTTATCCTCTTCCTCTTTTTCTTCCTTTTCTGCAACATTGGCCTGACCCTTTAACTTACGTGGACAATCCATCTTCTTATGTCCTTTGGCACCGCAGTTAAAACAGTTCCTGTTGAAAATATAACCTTTATCCAGTTGCTCTCTATTTCCTTTGAAATTATCACTCCGATTGAACTGCCTTTTTGATCTTTGTCCAAGAAAAGCATGCTGTGATACCGTACTTTCCTTTTGACTCTCAGTTTTCTTTTGTCTGTCTTCTTCCATTAATAATTTGTTCTTCACCAAATCTAGAGTCACGTTAGTTTCTTCCTGACAGAATAACACATCAAGAGCTGTTACCACCGTTTGGTAGGTATCTGGCATTGCAGCTAGAAGTTGCGAAATCTCTTCCGTTTTTTCTATTTTTCCTCCTGCATTCTTGAGCTCCTGTACTGTCTTCTCAAACTCTACCAGAAATTCATTTAGCTGAGACTGACCTGTAAATTTAAGTGTTCTCAGTTTTCTCTGCAGCTGTATCTGTGTTGCTATACCTGTCTTCTGATATGTGGCTCTCAGCGTTCTAATCATTTCTTTAGCAGATGGTTTTTCTTTCACCATCTCCAGCACATTGTCTGCTAAACACTGTACTACTATATTACGTGCTTTTATATAATTCTTTTTAAAAGTTGCCAATTCAGCTTCCTGAGACGGCGGATCCTGTGTTAAGACATATAAACAATCACTTTGTTCCAAAATGAGCTTGACTCAATACTCCCAGTTTGAGTATCCCGTTCCATCAAAACCTTTCACATTCTGAAATTGCTGTGATGTCGACGCCATGGTGTTTCCCGCCCGTTCTTCACTCTTCTAACCTAACCTTACAGAAACTTTCAGATCGCTTATAAATCCCTCTTTTTCGGCTGACAAATACTAATACTGCTTATGGTCCTGGGCCCATAACCTGATAATATATCGATTTTGTGGAATAAATAAGCAGCTTCGTGTAGATAGTATAAAGTTATTTTACTTGGTAAAAGAGTACACAACTGTATCGTGAGAAGTAACGCCAGAGACAGAGAAAACGCGAAAGAAGTGTCGCCAACCATGTGTTGCTAAAATCATAAACTTTATAGAACATAGAATTGCGTATCAACAAAAAATACTAAATAATGGACATGTCATATGTTGGCTGGATTCGGGGAGCGCGCTATTAGCGCTATTTGCTTATTCTATCCTTGTTTTACACCTGATGAGCGATAAAGATAGAATGATGCAATAGCGCTAATAGCGCGTTCCCCGAACGCAGCCGTTAAAAGTACATTAAACTGCATATCCAGCTTATATATAGTACGGTATAAGATATATGATAGTTCCTGCATACAGAACGTGTAAACGTTTGCTACGCCGCAAGAAGCGACGCAGTCGGCAGCCATTCAACCATTGAATGGCTACGTAGCGTCGCTTCTTGTCATGCGACAATCCTTTATCGTTTCCGTGTCCTGTGCAGGAGCCATCAAAAGCGTCAAGTTTCGTGTGGTGCGTAACAAACTGAAAAGGATTAACAACATATTGGATCGACATGGATAGAAGACTAATAAGTTTGAATTGTCTGTAATGTTCCTTGCTTTTTTTATACTAATTTGGTAGCACATTGTGATTGAGGTTAAGTTAGGTTAACTCCACCCAGTGGTGGAGTTTTCCATGTGGTGGTGTTTTCCACGTGGTAAGTCGATATAGTAATGTATTCGTCGTTTAATTGTATTTCGGGTGCGTTCAGGGAACTTGCTATTAGAGCTATTGCACTATTCTATCTTCATCGCTCATTAGATGTAAAATAAGGTTAGAATGACGCAATAGCGATGATAGCGCGCGTATTGTCTAAATACTTCGAAGCGAAGATTATGGACATCTCCAAGGTATATATAATTGCTGAGTGTTTAGGGCTGGTTTTGTGGTGACGGCTGGTCTAGTGGGTAGAGCGCCAGATTCGTAATCCGGAGAACCAGGTTCGAATCCCGCTGGACCACTGAGAATTTCTCAGTAAAAATGCCGCACCTCCCATCTGATGGATAGAGGTAAGCTCTAGATGGGAAAACTGGGCTCCGTCTTTCGGAAAAAGACGTTAAGCAGTTGGTCCACTCATAGCCATCGACCTATGAAGTACCTCAGGAAAAAGTCACCAACCCGCTCGATAAGCGTGGTACGACTTCTAGTTAGCGTAGGGCTGACAACCCATCTAATGAAACAAACCTGTCATAAACGCATTAATATAGTAATGCAGGCCAAGGCTTTCCCCGAGCTGTGCCACTGGATTATTATTATTATTATTAGGGCTGGTTATATTCTAATTCTATAGCTTTATTAATAAGTATAACTGCAATTGAATATAATTGTTGCCCAAAAATTACATTGAATGCTTTATATATGGATTTTCTGTAATAAATGGAAAGTTACAACGTGATAATAAAAAATTTTAGTAAATGAATTTTCAGTACTTATGTATTTGAAATATATTTGTAGTTTTTGAAGTGAAACTTCTTTAGGCACGGTAGTGAATTCGATTTTGCGACACAAAAGAGCGTCACGAATTTTGGGAAACAAAAAAGTGTAACAAAAATTTGGCCAATAGGCGTACGGCATTGGCATTGGCGAGACGGCGCCTTCTTTTGGCACGGTAGTAAGTTCGATTTTGCGACACGAAACTCGAAAGTGTAACGAAAATTCGGCCAATAGGCGTACGGCATTGGCGAGACGGCTCCTTCTTTTGGCACGGTAGTAAGTTCGATTTAGCGACACGAAACTCGACAGTGTAACGAAAATTCGGCCAATAGGCGTACGGCATTGGCGAGACGGCTCCTTCTTTTGGCACGGTAGTAAGTTCGATTTTGCGACACAAAACTCGAAAGTGTAACGAAAATTTGACCAATAGGCGTACGAAATGAAACTTCTTTGGCACGGTAGTAAATTCGATTGTGCGACACGAAAAAACATCACGAAAATTCGACCAACAGACGTACAAAGTGAAACTTCTTTTGGATCGGTAAGTAAGTTCGACTTTGCGACTCGAAAACGCGTTACGAAAATTCGATCAGGCATACGGCACTGGCGAGACGGATATAATGAGAACTGCGTGTAACACATTTTCGAGTTGCGGGCGGCTGCGTGGAGTGACTAATTTCGTTGTATTGTTTTTGTATTAATTTCAGAAAAGTTATGGCAAAGCCTTGCCTTCAAAAGTTTCACTTCTAACGTGGCGACCACGCGTTTATTTTTAAAATACTTTAAGGTAGAGAAAACAGTGTTGAACGTGACAGACTCACGTATGCACTAAAAAGGTACCGAAAGAACGGACGATTAATAAAAGCATTCTTTCATACATTTTATACATTTTTGAAGCGTGTGAAATGTTTTATTACTCTGCATATACGCGTCTCCGTGTAATATACAGATATCTATAGCATACGCTGTTATTACCCGCGTCGATACGGATACCCGAATTAGGGCTGGTAATTTGCTTCGAAGGATTCGATATTCGAAGTTTCGAAGCTTCGAAGCTTCGAAGTTGTCAAAAATAACAGCCCTATCCTTTATGTGTGAAAAATATTACAAAACATACAAAATATATTATAATTCTTCAAATAAAATGCTATTTAAGAATTATGATTTAAATCACAATAAATGACTAATATTTTCTCCAGACTGGAGACTGTAAATTTGTGACGTTTGTCTGAGAAAATCGTCTTGTATGAAGGAAATGAACGTCGCAAAATGTAATAGGAGCGTATTTGAATTTACTCCAGTAGTGTGTTAGAATTTCAAGAGCGCGTCCTTCAACATTGTTGCCTTTCAAAATTTTATTTATTTTTGAAATAATGGTGAATTCAGGATTTTTTTTAAAACTAAATCAAATTTGGAAATAACTTCTTTTCCATTTTTATCTGGTACTTTTTCATATTTTTTATAGTATTAGTTATCAGATCCATGTACTCAATTAAAGGCATATCTCTCGTCTCTAACTTTTTCATGATTTCTGGTAAATATTTAAAGTGAGTTTGAATATATACTCTAAATCATATTCAAGTCGTTCATTTTTCAATACTTCCTGAGCTGTTTTTATTGATACTGCATTGTTACGTTTTGTTGACTCCACGATTTCTTTCTTTCGTGGAATCACTCATTTCATTATACGAAATAGACGGAAACCATAAATAGCGGTTATCGATTGGCGAGCGGATGCAATCCAACTGTCATCGCTCATTAAAGAGTAAATGACGAAACCTTCCAGAAGACTCGAGCCTAATAAAATAGGCAAAATATAGACTTGTTTGTCGCATTCCTTCTAATTCCACGAAATAAAACACGAAATTTCAATTATCTCAAAATTTCCGGGCATGGGTCGCTATAAATTAAAAACACCATAAGGGTCTGGGTAAACTTTCAAGTACGAGGCCAAAAGGACGTGTTGATCTCGCGCCTTTCCGTAAAACGCGGATATGACCTAAGACCCTCGCCTCGCAGCAATTGATGAAGCTAAGACTCTGGAAGGGACTGTCAAAAGACAGGGTGATAGAGAACTCGCCAATGAATAACCGCTAACTAGAAATTGCTTCATACGCAATGACGATATTTTGGTAACTCGCCAAGGGATAGGCGGAAAATCGAAACCTACGTCATAATCGGAAGAGAACTCCACCAATCGAATCTTGTCAAAGATTAATTTACTTTACCGCCTCCTTAAGGCTCCTGGTCCCTGAGCCGAGAACTCCTCGTTGACGGTGGCGACGCCGACGTACCGTCGCGGTAGAAATAAGAACTCTCTCCAATGGAGAATTCTGTCCTCTGTGACATGTTGACAACCTATTTTGTCGTGCGTGGAATTTCCTTATTATTCGCTCTATACTTGTGCTATAACGTTTAACGTATTCGTGAAACTCGTAAAATTGACCGAGGAGTAAGATTTGCAAGGAATACATATGCGGAGGAACATTTTCCATTTCTTTCGATAGTCGTCAACTTGTTTTCCCGTATGTTTAGGATTCGTTTTATGGTTGTTTGTTTATTGTCGAGGGAAAAGAATAGTCCCCGGTCAATTTTAGAAGTGTTTTGAAACGATCTATAGTGATTTTTTATTGAAATGTCTTTTTATTTGAGAATGCCACGCACGACAAAATAGAGTCATTTCTCGTCTCGATAGCAAAAAATTCAATATGGCCGCGGTGACTACTCAGAAGTCTTAATTTTATATAAAAATCGCGACTTTGCGCATTTGGAGTCACTTCCGATCCAGCACAAAGCAGTTTTATTTCAAATCCGTTGTCATCGCACCGACCAGTTTTACTTATACATCAAGGGCAGTTTTCTGTTTGCGTCGTGAACCGAACAAACGCGAGTCGACTCTGTGCGCACTAAGCGCCACAACCAACCACCATCACCAACGACTCGCCGGAACTTACGACCAGTGCCCAGCAGAATATACATATACAGGGGCGTAAACTAGGGGGGGCTAGAGGGGGCTCAGCCCCCCCTTGGGCTACATCGAGCCCCCCCCCCCTGGGCCACGAGCGACTTTTACGCGCGACAGAGTACTCTCTCTCTATCTCACGCGGCGTCTGTCTCTCGCCGCGCGCGCGCGCGCGCGCGCGCGAGAGAGAGAGAGAGAGAGAGAGAGAGAGAGAGAGAGAGAGAGAGAGAGAGAGAGAGAGTACTCTGTCGCGCGACAAAAATCGCTCGTACCTTTTCGCGATCCAGTATCAAATGTCGATAAGTCCGCGCTAGTCGATCGCTGCCGGCTGATGGCGCCTTTTCTTATCTTAGAAAACAAATCATTAACGACCAGTATATATGCCGGTATTAAGGTGACGTGAGCGAAATAAGGTTATAGGCAGCCTATCATAATATTCATAATATGCAATTATCAATTATGCATTATGCAGGACATAAGGAGTTTCTTTAATAAGAATAATAAAAAGAGCAATACAGTACAGAGACAGAGCAGTACTGAAATATCTCAGTCACCAAAGCAAGCGTTAAAAGAAATACCATCCGATATCTCTAAGTAAGTTACTATCGAATTTAATGAATTAATGATTTTATGTTGTATACAATGTGCACGTAGTACCTGGTAGGTACTAAATATATTAATTATCGCTAATAAGTAGGTTTAAAATACTGAAATATAATAATTAATTTCTTCGTCCTTATAGCACTAATGTTAATGTACGTACCTACAGTAAGCTGTTGAGATTTCGCGCAAACTCACTTTTTGTTAGGATTGTCAGTTTTAATGCGAAAATGTAAGTTAGTAAATCTAAAGGATTACTGACTTCGTAAATCATAAATCGTATAAAGTCAGTAATTTTAAATTTTCAGTACATCAATGTCAGTCATGTGTATTGCCCATTGAAAATGTATTTCCCTATTTCCTATATTAAACTAGCCATCACCTATTTGTCCTGTTTTATATTAGATGCCCTGGCGATCCTCTTTCTCAGCCTCGATTAACAGAATATCCCAAGTCTTCATCGAGATCATTTCAACAGTCATGCTACAGTAAATACGACTGGATCGAATATTCTAAGGAAAATGATGCAGCCTACTGTTACCCATGCAGACATTTTCCATCTGGCAACACGAAAACGGAGAACATATCGCTAACGAAAAATGGATTTAGGAACTGGAAAAAAATGATTGAAAAATGTGATGCTCATCAAGACAGCTTCAACCATCAGAAGTCAATTGAAAACTGGGTTAGTTTTATGATTGCTGAAAAAAGAGGGTCTGTTGTAGAACAAGTTGTTTCCCATAAAGTGACGATAACTGCTGAACATCGAGAATACGTAAAATATCTTGCAAAAATAGCACTGTTCTGTGCAAGGCAAAATGTAGGACTGCGAGGCCATGATGAAAGTGATGACTCGCCGAACCGAGGTAACTTTTTGGAATTACTTGATTTGATTGCAACATTGTCGTCAGAATTTGCAAGACTGAGAGAAAAAACATCAAACTCAGCACAGTATACTTCTCCTCCATACCAAAACGCATTACTGGAAGCAGCAGCAAAGGTAGCAAGAGAGACTTTAGTCAAGGAAGTTAAAAGATCTGGCAACTTCTCTATTATATCAGATGGAACGACAGATATAAGATTAAAAGAACAAATGACTCTTTGTTTGAGGTTTGTCGACACTGCAGGTGTGATTCAAGAACGCTATCTTGATATTATCGATATACACAAATATGATGCTAGATCCATCACTACTGGCATTCTGTCAATGCTTCAACGACATGGCTTGGATAAAACCAAATGTGTAGCACAGTGCTACGACACCACAAATGTTATGAGCGGAGAATATGGGGGTGTACAGAACTTTATGAGAGAAGAATGTGGAAATTCCTGTCCATATGTCCACTGCTACGCCCACCGGTTACAACTGGTGCTGTCTCACACAATTAAAGATGTGCCAATTGCTTCTGATTTCTTAGACTTAGTTTCAAGTACTGTCAAACACATTCGATCGTCTAAGATTAGACATGATCTGTATGTGGATATTCAAAAGGAAAACCCTGACATGAAGGTTTTAGAGCTTCCAAGAGTTTGTGTTCACAAGTGGGAATACAACCACACGGCAATATCTATACTTCTACAACGGTTAGGGTGTGTTCTACACGTTTTGCAGCATTCTTCACGGCAAAATAATACTATTGAAGAAAGAGCTGTTGCTTCCGGGTTGCTGAAATTATGGCAGAAATTTTCTTCTATCCTGTGCCTGGTAATTTTTGACGAACTCTTTTTAATGACATCTGTCCTGTCTAAACTGTTGCAGAGCAAAAGAATTGATTTATGCGAGGCAATCAACTTAACCGAATCCTTGATCAAGAAATTGGATGAGCGTCGCACTCATGATTCGTATTTCACAGCTGTATATCAGAGAGCATTGACAATCGCTACGGAGCACAATATTGAAGAAGACGCACCACGACAACAAAAAAGAAAGAGAACTGACAGTGTGCTACTAAAAGACTCTTACGTATGCAGTACTATAGGTAGACGTGCTTTGTCCGATCAGAACGACGATGGCGACGATGCTTCCGACTTTCAGAAATACTTTCGCATTAATGTTTTTAACGTTGTTTATGACAGATTTATCACAGAGTTGTCATCTAGGCTTTTAGTAAACAGTGAACTATTTGCTGCGATTGCTGCTTGCAACCCCAAATCTCCCAGTTTTTGAATGCAGAAAGACTGTTTGTTTTGGGGGAGAAATTTGGTATTGATTGCTCAACTCTCACAGCAGAAATTGTTGTTGCAGAAGGTTATTTGAAAGAAAAGTCTCAAATGAATACCCTCACCGATGTCTTAAAAGAACTGAAGAAACTTGAAGATGGATTTATTTGCCTTTGCAGACTATTTACACTAGCAGCAACTATTCCCATAACCAATGCCTCTTGTGAAAGATCCTTCTCAGTCCTGAAAATGGTTAAAACGTACACCCGTTCCACAATGTCCGAAGAGAGGTTGGGTCATCTAATGTTTTTAAGTATCGATAGAAAGCACGTTGATTTAGACGCTGTTGTGGATGAGTTTGCAAGTATGCACATTAAAATAAACCCGACAAAAACGAGTACAACGAGAAGGTTGTCTTTGACAAGAGATATCCCGTGAATACAGCTGCACACGTATATAAGTTGCACATACATTGTTGACTAGCTGAGCTTTTTATGTTAAAATTATATATATATATACACATATATATATATGCATATTTTAAATTACGGTACAAATAATAATAATATGTGCAATAATAATATATAATACGAAAAAAATTGTATGCTTTAATTTGGTTATACCAAAAACGCTAGCGCATTTTTTTTTGCTTGCTTGGCCGTTGATGCCAGCCCCCCTCTCTTAAGAATCAGCCCCCCTTGTGAGAAGAGTGAGGTTACGCCCCTGTACATATATATATATATATATATATATATATATATATATATTTTGTTCCAGCAACGTGTCTTACTTTTACTAGTTGGAACCTTAACTAGTCTTGCCTTCACTGCCTGAACTTTCATATTGCTTTGCCTTTGCTTATTGGACTGAAAACTTGTCTTGCTATTTATTATGCTTTGGGAACATTGTGTTGGATCCGCCTTTGTTTCAATTTTGAATATCTTATGTCACATTTCTATTCAATCACCTTAAAACCCCCGTGTAAAAATTTTCATGTGAATTCGATATAATTTTAAAAAATCGTCCACCATATTGGATCATGGATTGGATCATGGATTGGGCCATTTTGAATTTTGAAAATCTAATGTCAGATTCGTGTTCAGCGACACCAAAAACCCCCGAGTAACGAGTTTCAAGCGAATTTAAGCAATTTTATGTACATTGTCCGCCATATTGGATCGGCCATCTTGAATTTTTTATTTTGCCACTTTGCATTTAAAAGTAGATATAATTACCTAAATTTTAAGCCATATTAGAACTCTTTACGTCAAAACCAACTTTGGGGGCGGGCCTCTCTCGTTGAGAAAGAATGCCCCATATATATATATAGGAAAGTCTCCTATATTATGAGACAGGATCCTAATATGAGATATTTTAAGCTAAAAGGCCCTATATAGGCTCCATCTGTTAATCCCACCATGAATAAACCCCCTATCTCACAATAAAAGACTTTCTTTTATATATGCTGTCTCTTTTCAAAAAAGATATTGGTAAACCTTCGGAAAACCCACCTATATGAAATAATGAATAAAAATACCCAATTCTTACGTATTTTTGTTCTCTGAACATGAATATGAAACTTAAAAATGGCGCTCGAGACAAAAAACATCGAAAATCGCAACAACAAAAAAACAGAAAAACGCGGGTTAGTCTTCGGAAAACCCATCTATATGAAATAATGGGTAAAAATACCCAATTCCTATGTATTTTTGCCCTCTGAACATGAATATGAAACTTAAAAATGGCAATCGAACTCGCAAGTTGAAGAGAAACTATAAAGGAGTAATATTGTGAAGGAGAACACACTTCTCACTGATTTCGTTGAACTTAGGCTTAATCAACACGTTTTTGCACAAAACGACCGAATCTGGCAGAAAAAAGTGTTGTTTTGCCCCGCGAAGCAAGATATTAACAGTTAAAGTTGACGATTATCCCGTTATAAAACCTGTCATACGATGGGATGTAGCAACTGGTAGCGACCACGAATATGCCTCGCATGCTCCATGGCCGCAGGCGCATACAAAAGTGCGCGAATTTGAATAAAATTTGTCTTACTAAATAGATGAGTCTACAATATACTAAAAATAATCGATACAGAAAAGATTAGCAAGACCCCTACGCAAGACAGGATGTTCCATTCACTTGACGTGTAGGATCTATATGTTGCAGCCACATGCGGTAATGTAGCACTTTATAAAGTGTTTAGACATTGGACACATGCTGTAATTTAATCTTCAAATTAAAAATTACCACACGCGCACACACACACACACGCGCGCGCGCATGTGTGTGTGTTGTGTGTGTGTGTGTGTGTGTGTGTGTGTGTGCGTGTGGTAATTTTTAATTTGAAGATTAAATTACAGCATGTGTACATTTACTGCCTCCACGCATACATATTTTCCACGCGAAACGAGGTGCCACATGGGTTTACAACTTTCCACGCGTGGAAAGCCCATGTACTTTCCCACATAGACATTAATATTTAATAGATATCTATTAAATATCCCCAATGTATATCCATGATATCCACGAGATATTTAATAGATATCCATTAAATATCCAGATGTCCGCCACACGAGATCTAATAAATATCCATTAAATAAATGGATATTTATATAAATAATTTTATATAAACTACTGCACGTCTCGTGGATATTGATTAGATATTTGCGTGGATATTTATTTAATGTTTTTTATTTTTATATATGTCCATTATATACAAATAGAACCCCATAAAGCACATAAACGTTGAATCAACATCTCAAAAATATTATTTCTCTAGATTAAAAGAGGAGCCGGGTCCGAAGACCCGCGGATGTCGCGATTTTGCTTCGCCAGGGACCTGCTTATATTCGCTTCCAACAGAAATTTACTTACGAATTGGTCTTACCATTATGCGCCGCTTAGCGGCGTCGTTACGAACTAGTAAATATCTGTGGTAGACATGTGGTAGATACTTGGTGGATATGGATATGTGGATGGCACGTGGATATTTAATGGATATCCCTGGTGGCTATTTGAGAGATATGGGTATGTGGATAACGTGTGGATATTATATTATACTATAATATAAAACCCGACTGTTTGTCTGCCTGTTTGTTTGTATGTCTGTCCGCAAACTACTTATTCGTTAATGAACCGAATTTCAAAGAATTGTACATGACATTCGTTAATGGACCGAATTTCAGAGCATTGTATATGAAGTAGGGGTAGAATTTTCCGGGGATTGCCATGATATGTATAATTTTTCGTTACCGATCTTTTTGGAAACCGGTTCAGAAATTTTTCCAATTTTTCGGGAAATAATTGACCGAATCTTAAAGAATTATATATAAAATAGGGGTAGAAAAAGAACTAAAGAATGTAATAGAATTAGAAAAATGGCTAATAATAAAGGGGTTTCCGATTTCTGTTTAAAAAAATGTACGTAATTGCTCCAATTTCCGCAAATTTTGAGATATTAAGCTAAATTTTTTTTATGGATAATTTTTATGGATAATTTTTCGTTGCCGATTTTTTGGAAACCGGTTTCAAAATTTTTCAAATTTTTCGAGAAATAATAAGTATTAATGGACCGATTTTCTTGAAACCAGTGCCAAAATTTTTTTAATTTTTGGAGGATAAGTTTAATTTTTCATTAATGGATAATTTTTTAGATGGTGAAAGCGCGCGAAGCGCGAGCAAAAAAAAAGAATAAATGAATTGATATTAGAACAGAAAGGCAGTAAATGTATAACTAAACCCGGTAGAATTTTTAAACAAAATAGAAAAAAGGAGGAACAGAAAAAAAATAAAATGAAAGAGAGTCAATAATGGCGGGTCAGCGGAAGGTGAAAACGCGCGAGGCGCGAGCAAAAATAAAATTTAAAGGCTTTAATATAGGGGATTACATTTTTGAAATATTTGACAAATATTATCTATTATTTATTATTTATTAAAAAAGAATTCGAAGATGTAGGTTACAGCTATATACCCAGATAGCACGCATGTCTAAAAAATGTCTAAAAGATGTCGTAAAAATGTCTTTTAGACACGTGTGTCTAAAAGATGTCTAAAAGATGTCTTTACGACGTCTTTTAGACATACGTGCTGGGTACGTATTAGTCCAAGTCTACAATAGGTGTTTTAAGCCCTAAGCCCTAAGAAATTGTTCAATCACAGTTTAATTTGAGGAGAATAATTGACTGTGATTGGTCAATTTCTTAGGCTTAGGGCTTAAAACACCTATTGTAGACTGGAACTTATACGTATTATGTACGTACGTAATACAATATATGTAAAATATCGAATAGTAATTAAAATTGAAATAACTATATATTTAGCAAATTTCTAATTAATATCAAGTAATTAGATAGGACTCTCGATAATTAACAATAAAAAGTAAATCTGGCCAAATAACGCGCGTTATTTGTGCGTGATAAATCAAAATTCGTCCGGACGAAGATGTAAGAAGAATTAATAAATAAATTTTGATTTTTTACGCACAAATAACCGCGTTGACTCTCGGCCAGATTTAATTTGTATTGTTCTAATTAATAATTCATTTATAATAAAATATCTCCGCGATAATTCAACAGAAATGGATATGTGGATAACACGTGGATATCTAATGGATATCCCTGGTGGCTATTTGAGAGATATGGATATGTGGATGACACGTGGATATTTAATGGATATCCCTGGTGGCTATTTGAGATACAGCTCTCGAATACACGTGTATCAGACTACACGTGTAATCCGTGTATTTAAATTTTCCGTGTTTTAAACCGTGTACATCAATTTAAGAAACTTTTATTCACGTGTATCCGTGTACGTGTACACGCGTACACGTGTATCTGTGTATGTGATACGTGTACACGTGTATGTGATACGTGTATACGTGTATCCGTGTATGTGATACGTGTACACGTGTATGTGATACGTGTACACGTGTATGTGATACGTGTATACGTGTACCCGTGTATGTGATACGTATACACGTGTATGTTCACATAAATGAAGATGAAATATGTGTATGTAGTATGTACACGGGTTAAAACACAATAAAGCTAAATACATAGCAATTGTTATTGTTATTTATTTACTGGCGAAACAAAAACACTTCATTGTCTAAATACATAGGTTACACGCAACATCTATTGTCAATGTATAAGTGTGTGTGAATAAATACATTTATTATAATAAGCGACATATATATTACGGAAAAATAATGTTTATTAATATTTGTTTTTCTTAACTTATCATAAATTTCGAAAATGTAGAAAATTGTATCTATGAAAGTAGACTTCTATTTGGGTATAAAAAAACTAACATATTTACATTTTCTAGCAGCAAAGAACTTCTTTTTGAAGTAATTATATTACCAGCCGTTGAGAAACATCGCTCTGAGCTTGCAGAAGATGCCGGTATACTCAAATATCTTCTGGCAAGATATGAAATAGCAGGAAGTTTATCCTTCCGAATATTCCACCACTCAAATGGATCCAAATCAAATCTTAGTTGCGGTTCAGACAGATAACGTTGCCATTGCGTATCAATGTCATTATTATTGATTTCTTGCTGATAAAGGAACTCCAAAGCACTATTTTTTGTGGTAACTTTGGAGCACGTGTCTTCGACAGGAGATACTTCCTGTAGCATGTATTTCACGTGACCTCTAATCTCTAATCTCGCCTCAAAAGGTTCATGATCCAAGTCTTTAAATCTTGGATCCATCATTGAAGCAATCTGTCTCGCTGTAATGTTGTTGGAGGTCCATGTTAAGTCGAAACGTTGTGTGATTTCATTTGCGATTATTTCCTTGGCGTTCTTTATCATTACATCATCCTCATCGCGAATTTGCATGTGGTTCTGAAGTGTCTTTTGTAGGACAGGACGAACCATGGATACAGGAGAACTGTTGTCGCCACATAAAACCGTAGTTGCCAATTGCAGAGGTTTTAACAATGTCAAAAGCGCCTCTATGAGTGTCCATTCTCTCTCGCTTATTTCTAAGCTTTCGGCTACCGAAGCTGTGGTACTACGACGATCTGTCAATACATTCATGACAGGGATTCGGTTCTGAAGAAGTCGCTCGAGCATAAAGTATGACGAGTTCCATCTTGTCTTGCAACTCTGTAAAAGACTCATCGTAGGTAGACCGAGCTGCTCTTGTTTATCTTGAAGCGCGTATTTTGCCACATTTGAGTGTTTAAAGTGTGAAACAATTTTGCTGGATTCACAAGCAGTTTTTCAATATCACCTCCAACGAGCGCTTTGTTAACCGCTAGCTGGAGACTATGAGCAGCACAAGTGAGACCAAACTTTTCTTAAATTTGCTGGAGTAAGTGAGTAGCGTTTATAATATTTGTGGCATTATCGGTGACTACTGCCATGACTTTCTCATTAATGTTCCATTTAACGAATAATTCCTCCATTCGACTGGCCAAATTTGCTGCTGTGTGACGCTCCTCCATTTCGTATACTCCAAGAGTGAAGCATTTAGGAGTCCAATTCTCATCCAACATGTGAGCGATTAGAGTGACATAAGAATGCTGTGTTAAAGAAGACCAGCAATCAGTAGTGCATGAAACAGCAACAGCATCTTTCAGCGCGACTTTAATTTTCTCTTCAACATTATCCTTTAATAGATTCAACCTTTTTTTTAGGGCTTCATCTTTACATGGAGAATAGCCTGGTCCACTGCGGTCATAAATTGCCGGAACCCCTCGCTGGAGCAAAAAGAGATCGGCATTTGGTTGATTGCAATCATTTTAGCCAATGCTTGGTGTATGAGTTCCTTTCGCTCTGCATTGCAAACAATGTTGGTTTGTAATGTTTGTATGTTGCGCTGCTTCCGTCGGCGTTTCGGAATTGATTGAAAAGACGAACTTGATTGGCGTTTCGGAATTGATTGAGAAGACGAACTTGATGGGAAGAGATCAGCTATCTGATCTTGTTCAATGTCTGTATTGTCTCTAATATTATTTTGTTGTTCTTCAACGCTTGTGTTTTCTTCATGATCTGATGGATCGTGCCTGTAATTTATTTTAATATAAAAAGCATTTGTCATTTAGAGTAAATTTATTTATTTATCAAATCATTGGAGAAAGCCATTTACGGTCTGACTGGATCTTGGTAGCCTAATAACATTTTTGTGTGAATTATTGTATAAATTTTCCAACATAATAACTGCGCGCCGAACATTTGTCAGTCTTAAAACACAGCTTTTGTTGGAGCAGTAATTTCACATGTTTAAATCGATAATCAATTTAACTTGTGATGCTAACAAGCATCACGCCCGTCACGGTATGAGGGAAGCAATAAATTCTTTACAGTGTTTTAATAATGATGCTTATTAGCATCGTAAGTTAAATCGATTATATCGATTTAAATATGTGAATTTACTGCTTCAACAGAAGCTGTGTTTTAAGACTGACAAAAATATTCGGCGCGCAGTTATTGTGTCGGAAAATGTATACAATAATTCACACAGAAATATTATTAGGCTACCAAGATCCAGTCAGACCGTAAATGGCTTTCTCCAATGATTTGATTGTATATCTTAACGGTTTTGTTCACTTATTAATATTATTTATTTATGTTCAATTAAATTTATTTATATTCAATTAAAGTTACTTGCATGCGCAAGTCATATTTATATAAATGTTTCTTTATTAAGTAGCAAAATAATTTTTCGTTTGCGGTATAAAATAATAATAAATATTAAGAAGAAACTAACTGTGTGTGTATGTGTGTGTTGTTCTCTAGATGCTTGTGTTGCTTTCCTTGTAAACACCATGAATTGTCATTAAATGTCTTCCCAAAGATCCGGTAGTACCGCCAGTGCAGGAGAATTCATTGTCGTCTGTGTCATCGCATAATTCACAATATGCCTTATCACCTTTACGGGTAGCGTACTGCCAAACCCAACTTTGCGAAGCTTCATGCTGCTTGTCCAATAATTACATGAATTGTGATCTCATCCAACAGACAGAGTTTGTCTCCACGCGATTGAAGATACAAAGGAACAAATAACAGTTATTTTGAAGGTGCTGCCAGAAAATGTCGATGTTAGTTTTTTTATACAAAATAGAAGTTGACAATAGATGTTGCGTGTAACCTATGTATTTAGCTTTATTGTGTTTCAAGGTTTCAACCCGTGTATTTATTTTCATTTATATGTATACATACACGTGTATACGTATCACATACACGGGTACACGTGTATACGTGTCACATACACGGATACACGTGTACACGTGTCACATACACGGATACACGTGTACACGTGTACACGTACACGAATATTCGTGTACATGTGTCACGTGCATAAGTACACGTGAATAAAGGTTTCTTAAATCCGTGTACACGGGTCACGTGTACACGTGAATATTGAAACACGCGGACAATCGAGAGCTCTAATTTGAGAGATATGGATATGTGGATGACACGTGGATATTTAATGGATATCCCTGGTGGCTATTTGAGAGATATGGATATTTTACATCCCACACAGCACACTTTATCTGATGGACGTCCTACAGACATCATTTTGGAATATCTCAATAACCGCAGGACATCCCAAAATGGTCTCAGATATCCGGTGGATATCCAGCAGATGCACAAGTGTCTGGCTATTTAGTATCGTGCAGACATCTTAGATGACGTCCACAGGATATCTGAGGCAGACCGAAAAATGTCGCAAGATATTAATTATATAGCACTCGCGATATTATATGGATATTCTATATACAATGAGCCAGAAATTATGGTTTAACCAGAAAGGGGATAATTGTACAATCATGGACAGAAATATTATTCCTCTTTTTGATAAATTTCGGAATGCATTCGTCTTGTCCAATAAAAGAATTCTCCCATTGAAAAATAAATTATAAAATTAAACAAACACATTCCAAAATTTATAACAAAAAATTAACCTTTCTATCCACGATGTACATGAAAAAATAATATATTTATGGGGCATTCCACGCCAATTCGCGAGGGGTCAAACTTCGACCTTTTTATTTTGATGGCGGCTCGTTTTTAGCAGATCTTTACGAGTACAATACCCATGTAAGAGCGTTGCTATAATAAATGTAGCGTTTCCGAAATAGAGCCTGCGCAAAATGAAGACTGCAAGATTTTCATTTTGCAAGGGGACCTAAGTCGTCTACAGACGATTCCGAGTCTCGACATCGAACTCGCAAAACTCATGTTCGACCGTTAGACGCCCGCGCCGTGCCATCGTAAGCGGTGAGATCCCGACGACGGGCAGAGGCGCCGTACGGCAAACCGGGCTCGTGCGACGACCGGCCCGCGAGGACCGGCCGCCTAGTAGTGTGTCACATTGTTTTGAGCCTTTTCGACTCACGAGACTCCTAGAGATATCATTACCACCTTTGATTAGAGAAGATACGGCCTTAGAGGCGTTCAGGCATAATCCCACGGATGGTAGCTTCGCACCACCGGCCGCTCGACCGAGTGCGTGAACCAAATGTCCGAACCTGCGGTTCCTCTCGTACTGAGCAGGATTACTATCGCAATGACTGGTCATCAGTAGGGTAAAATTAACCTGTCTCACGACGGTCTAAAATACGCTATTTCGATCATATTTTTTAAAAAAATTACTCGTAATTTTTATAATAATATTGTTAAACAACTAGAGTAAAAAAACACAAAAGAATATCTTAAAAAACCCCCATTTTCCTATTTTTTGAAATTTATAAGGAATATTCTGGGGAGTAATTAAAAAATTTTAAGACCGGTCCGAAGTTGCGCAGAAAATTTGGGAATTTTATAAATTTTTTTGTAAGGCAGACAGAGGTACCGTGGCTTCGCACGGACTTGCGCGCGGCCTCGAGCGGACTCGAGCTTCAACACAGTACAACCAGTAAGTCAACGTGACTAATTATTTTGCTTTGCGCCGATCCGTACTGCGCATCGACATGTTGTTGGGCGCGCTATGGTCCCGGTTTTATTCACATTCTTACTAGGAAGGGCCTATAGGTATAAATACACGTACAAATCACTTAGCGTCTCTTACATCATTGATTTCACAGAGTTTTCCATTATTGACCTAAAACGTACGAAAATCTACTGTGGCGTCACACCGACTTTGCACTACTACACATACAAAAATCCTCTGATTGGCGCGCCCAACAACATGTGGTCCTAGGAAGAAAATCTCTCCGAAAATATCCTCCCCGGAAATGAGCTCCCGGGAAAATCTCCCCGGAAAAAAATCTCCCCATCCAAAAACACAGTAATACTGTATTTAAATTGTGTGGCATCATTTGTGGCGCTTCACTACCGTTAAACTAGACACATAGTGTGCCTTGCAAAGTACATGCATGGCTTTCCACGCGTAGAAAGTCGTAAACCCATCTGGCACCTCGTTTACATGGAAAGTGTATGCCGTGGAGGGTAGTAGGTTCCATCCCCCCTAAAAAAATAGGTTTGCAAGGCAAAGCGAGGTTTATTCCACACTAATGTGGAATACTTTAACGGTAGTGGAGCCAAGTCAGAAAAAAAATGATTAAACGTTTTATAGTAGAGATAGATGTAAAGTATTGTATGGAAAAGTACATGCCTGGTGGCAGCGAGTTCCGCCCCCCCTGCGGAAGGTTCCACAAAAAAAAAACTAACCTAACCCTTAACCCCTTAACCCAACCCATTTGTTGCGTGGGTGACCACCCACACACGTGTGTGTGTGTGTGTGTGTGTGTGTGTGTTGTGTGTGTGTGTGTGTGTGTGTGTGTGTGTGTGTGTGTGTGTGTGTGTGTGTGTGCTGCGTGTACGTGTGCGTGAGCGTGTGGCGTGTGCGTGTGCGTGTGCGTGTGCGTGTGCGTGCGCGTGTGCGTGTGCGGTGCGTGTGTATTTGCGTGTGTGTGGTTAAGTGCTATCGCGCGCGTTAAGCCCCTTGCACAATAGGCGATAGCGATAGCATTAGTGACAGCGACAAGGTTGCCGACAAAGCTGTACAGACGGCGTCATTAATGCTTTCTTAGCTGTGTTCTGGGGATTTCTATAGTGCACGTTACATGTACTATGTCTTCAGGTGAAAGGCATTAATGACGCCGTCTGTACCTTTGTCGGCAACTTTGTCGCTGTCGCTATCGCCTATTGTGGCAAGGGGCTTTAGATTCTGCGTTAGAGTTATTGCGCGTGTTGTAATTTCGCGTTATTACTCGTATTATATTCAGCGTTGTGTGTTAGAGTCCCGCGTCTCTCGCGAGCGTCTTATACCTTGGCGACAGAACCCTTTCGCGGTTTTGGACGTCGAGTCCTTGCGCGCCGAGCGTGGCGCAGCACTACTTGATGATATTTCATGTTCAATATTACTTCGTATTCGATCATATTTTCTGTTTCTTGTACTATTATATGTAATCCTAGTTTACGTTCCATATTACGTCCTATTTACTTTGTTATTTCGCGCTTACTTCTACATTGTGTTTATTTAGATTCCGAAATTAATGTTCTCTATCACGTTACATTATCTAATTCTGTTAATTCAGTCTCTTTAATACAATTAATGTCTGATCTCTGCTATTTCATAATCCGACTCAGTTTAATTTCTGACTTCCGCTATTCAATAATTCTCTTTACCATTCGATCTCATAGTATTTCCAAGTTATAATAAAGACTGTTACTGACTAGTATTAAACATTTGTATGTTGCTTAACCGTCACCCAGCCGAATTTTAGAGCTGCCCGACATCCACCTCGCCCTTAGGCCGTTAGGTCGAGCTGGCCGATCTCTCGCACGACCGACTAAATTAGCTATCGGTTTAGCGTATGGATTTCGCGATTTTGAGTAACTTAGTGGACGCGAGTATTACGCGTCTGGGCGCCCAACTTTTGGTTTAGAGTGTAATTGTCGGGCCGTGCGAGGGACCAGTTGGAGAGGCCTTCATCCTTCTCTCCTCACCTCCCTTTGATCCATCTTGCGCCTCGTGCGCTATTCACAAATAAAAAGGACGTGACAGTGCATTGTCTATATATATAATATTACTAATTATTTTATTATATAAATTTATTTGTCGACGTCAGATCGACATTGATTCGACGTTGAGTCAACTATAATTAGTCAATAAGTTCGTCGATCAACAGTGATTCGACGTCGAAAAACGTCGATCAATTCGATTTAACCAGCTGTCAACCTCTTCGACGTCAAATTAACGTTAAATCGACGTCACCTTTCTGACTGGATAGGGATTGCTATTTAAAAATTTAATTTGACTTTATTTCAAAATGTCGGGTCATCCGATAGATGGCATCCGATAGGATTCGTTTCTCGTATTTAAAATTTGAAACAATGGTATAAAAACAGTATATAATCATATAAATGACGGAACTGCACAACTTGTATCAGTTGTATCAGTCGCGCCTATGTGTACTGTCTATACACATATACTAATAAATTACTTCCCTTAGCACTGACACAAACTTGTAAATTTTTCAAACTTTGTTTGTTCATAACTTTTAAATAAGCAATGACCGCCGATTAGTTATAAGGAAAAGTTACTCAGGATCACGTCCTTGACAACATATGTTAAGGTCATTGAAATTGGTGAGGTCACCCTCTTTCTGGATAATTACCTAATTTTATTTAAAAATTTTGTGACTTAATTATATAGAGGAAAGTCCCCTATTATGAGATAAACTCCTAATATGCGATAGCGGGGTTTTTGCTAAACTAATAGGTTCTATTTGTTGGTTCCACCATGAACTTATTGCCCTTGGTGTAAAACCTATTTAGTAGAAAATTCATTGTTCGATCGTGCATGCACTCGTTACGAATATCGAAATTGTGAATTTGGATGTTGTCAAGTTCCATAAAGGTAAGACTTTGAACCTTGTTTATTATTATAATAAATAAATATTTGACAATGAGTTTTGTATGCAGCGATAGAGTAAGGTCGTATTAATAGGAAAATACAGGATATGTTGAGTTGCTTAATTTAGATTTGGTGATCGCGAAACCGCAAGGCGTGGGGTCCGCAATATGAGATATTCAGGGTGACGATCGTTGCTAGAGTATGAAGGAATGTACAGTAATTATTGTACAGTAATAAAAAGTGGGAAAATACTATGTTAAAGTTAAGGGAAGGTTCATACGAATTTATAAAAGTGTGCTGATGGTGATCGCATGCTCATGCTGGGCGCACACTGGCTGCGCTGGAAATATTGAGTATAAGTGGGTTTGCGATTATTGCAAATAAGCTTCTCCATTACATTTGTATTTCAGAGACATTAAATGAAGTTTTCTAATTGCAATACCGATGTATTTTGCACATTATTAGCGATTTCTCAAGGTATCTCATATTAGGAGTACACTTTTTCGATTTTGCATGAAGTTCATTTTTACATTTTTCTAATTTTCAGAAAAATTAATATTTAAATTAGATTTTACATTTCAGCATCTTAAAGCTTATTAAATTCCCTTTAAAATGACCTACTACTTTTTTTTCATTCTGCCCATAGACTTCCGATAATCACACAAAATAGATGTGGTGTCTCCATTGTTAGGATGGGATCGGATGGATGAGTGGAGAGATATAATATCCATGATAAAGCTTATATTTCAGCGTACACCAGTTCAGCGATGTTTACAAAGCGTAACGGACACACAACGAAAAAGCAGAGAGTGAGTGATGTAGATGTCGCGATGGCCGTATTAGGGAGGACGGCGATTGGTAGTACTATACGCGGACTTTTGAGAAATCGTACACTATAACATCCATAATAGGGGACTTTAGTAGACCATAACAGTATCCAGGGCGGTCGGGTGCAACCGAGGGGAAGCGGGGGGGGGCCGCGCGCACGCAGGGGAACGCCATAAGAGATGGGCGAGGGGGACGAGGGGGGGGCATGGGGTGGAGATGGGTGAGGGGGGTGAAGGGCGGACAGGTGCAAGGGGAAACAGGGGGGGTGAGGTGGACAGGTGTGAGGGAAAATTTCCCCTGTAACCGGACAAACATTCCCCTGGAACTGGACAAAGGTGTATCGCTGTCCAATCAGATCGCGGTACGAAGACTCGAGGCTGTCCAATCAGATGCGAGTATTTTGGTGGAACACCTGTCCCTAGGCGGGTGATGGGGAATTCGCACCGCAGTGTTGCCACCTTGCAATAACCTGAAAGACGTAAATTCCCTAGGCGGGTGATGGGGAATTTCGCGCCGCAGGGTTGCCACCGGGGTTGGGGGGATCGTCGCTCCGAGAGGGCGATCGAATCGGCGTTATCGACCACGTTATCGGCCGCGAGCGGAAATCCGCCCCGATTCGCGCGTCAATCGCGAATAATGTTATCATCGCGCGCGTTCGAACTCGTTCGAGGTCGCTCTTGTCAGTTCCTCCTTTTGTTTTTTTCGCAGGATGCGGCAAGCGGATGTCCCCTTCCCGGAAGGGTGTATCCTGTAGGTACATCCTCCGTTGAGATAATGAACGAGTATAATTGATTGGCGCGACAGCGTAAAGCGCATCGGAATGGGATAAGTTAATGTGGTTTTTTTCTTTTAACGTGGTATGAGCGGCGAGTACGTAGAACTTTGCAAACCGGCGTGGGTGAAATCAGAAATGCTACATTTCCGAAAACCGCTCGTGAAAATCAGCGAACCGCTCGCGAGGAATGGAGATCCGTTCGCGAGGGAGTGGGATCCGCGGCGCATCGATGTAGCGAGATATCTGATCCGTCGCGAAATCGGAATCGCCGATCTCCGATCACATCGGAAGTTTACTCGATCGCTATATATTTTGTGAAACAAATCGGTGTCCGCGAAACCGATCTCCGATCCCAGCCCCCTCGGAGCGCCCTGGGTGTTACAGTGCACTTCCGACCCCCTCGCCGCCCACTTCATATGTAAGATCGGTGAACAATCGGCGTCCGCGAAAAACCATAAATGCTACATGGGGTGAAGTCACCGTTATTTTTTGACGCGGTATGCGCCGCGAGGAAGTGAAAAAACTTGAAAAAAGTGTGTGCGCGGGAATCAGCAAACCGCTCGGGAGGAGATTGACGAAAGACTTGGATCCGTGTAGCGTCGACGTAACCGGATATGTGATCGGTCGCGAAATCGGAATCGCCGATCGCCGATCGTACCCGGACGTTTCTCGAGACAAACGTGGCGTATCACCTGCGAGGACGGTGTTACAACGTAATATTGGGCGCGGAATACCGTAGATCGATTTGAGGGAGCGCGTATAAGAGTTCCACCGAAGAGTGGACCTATGAGTGTCTGTTACGAGACGGAGGGTATAGCGAGATTTGGCGTTTTGCGCTAGCGGTATTTATTTCTCCTGCAACATTATTGGAGGAGTGGGGTGAAAAGAACATATCTGTGCACTCGCGAATGAAAGATCGCCGTTATCCCTCGCCCGAGGAATCTGATGACAACCTCACTGCTACGAGCCCATGCCCATGTTCTCGTCCGATTCGGACGACGAACGGCGAGACTCGAAACGTCGTTATCGTCAAACGTATGCGCGTCGGTGGCGAAGGAGGACTCGCGATGGAATCTAGCGACTCATCATCTGCGAAGGGAGATCGGAGCGCGAACTGCGCGCGAGCGAGCGTGGATAGAGACGACAATGGCAAACTCCGTTAGGGCGAACGATTATATGCGTTACGTACCGCTCGAGTATTATCTTTACTATCAGACGGTGGACGGAGGAGAGAAGATACGTAGGATTCAGACCTACAAGTCTCGTCGTCTTTTCGATTGAGTGAAATTCAGTGTTCCCGAGGGTGAAAGGCCCTTCTGGATAGGATGCAGGAAGAGTGCGACGAGTTGCTCGCCGCGGACGTCCGCGACGCGGACGGGTACCGCGCGTGGGGACGACGATGCGATGCGAGAGTCTCCGGCTCTTGCGGGAGAGTTGTCGAGTCAGACAATCTGGGGGGCGAGGAAACACGGGAGCCGTGAACGCTCTGTGGCTCGATTAGCGCGATTGGAAGGTTCGAGGGAAGACCTGCGTCGACGATTCGAACGCGTCGTAGGTGCCGGTTTGGACGGCGATAGCAGCGGCGTTAGCGGAAGATTTTCGTGGGTCGAAATCGATACGGCGTTCCAAAGTCGCGTACTCACCGGCGCTGTGACGAACTCTACGTACATCGAACCAGCGCGATTTCTCGAGGATGCGAAGGGCACCGTGCTCGAAAAAGTGCAGGATAATTTGAACAGATACGTGTGTCTGAAGGTCAATACCATATTCAATGGAGAATTCGTAGCGGACGTTAAGACCGATGTGAAGAGTATCGCTACGCGGAACGAACAGCTCCTCCAAGGGTCCGATCTGGGCGAGTGGTACGAAAAGCACGTGCGCGACGCAATTCTAGCGGCGTTGGACGAATTTCAGGAACGCGATAGCGGATGGGCGTTGTCGCGAATACTCAACCTAACGGTGAATGTGAACAAGTGTAATCCCATGCGCGTGGGATGTTGGATGAAGATACCGCTAGGTATAAGACTTAAACAGGCGGTGGTCAACGTGCTGTCGGAGAACGACACGTGTTTCGCGCGTGCGGTGGTCGCGGCTCTGTATCCCGCCAAGCACAACGCCGAACGATGCGGCTCGTATCCCGATTACGCGACGGTGCTGAATCTCGACGGGATCAAGTTTCCCATAGATCTGAAACAGATCGGAAAGTTCGAACGTCAAAACGACGTATCGATCAACGTATTTACAACTCGGGAAGGAATCGAAAAAAAAAATAAGTTTGGACGGGGCGCCGACCGCAACGCGATCGTGCCTCTGCGGTTAACCGACGATAAGAGGGATAGACACGTAAATCTCCTGTATCTGCGCGATACGCTACGCGGCGTCAACAGGGGCCATTTCGACTGGATAAAGAATCTGTCGCGATTGGTGAATTCACAATTGACCGCAAAACGGTGCGCGAAGCACGTTTGCGATCAGTAAGTAAAGCAACCTGAGGAATAAGGAAACGACGCGGTGATTTTATATACGCATAGTAATCGCACGCACGTTACTTCGCAGATGTCTACACTATTTCTATACGCGCGAAAAGTTGGCCGGTCACAGCGTCGACTGCGGCCGAATGAACGACTGCGCCATCGTTCTTCCGAACGAGGACGATAAGTGGCTGTCGTTCGACAATCACTACAGAAAGGAGCGACTCCCTTCGTGGTGTACGCGGATCTGGAGTGTCTTCTCGAACCGCGGGAGAGGGAGAATGCCGAAGAGGAGCGCGCGAGAACGAGTAGATAACCTTATCAGCGTCACGTACCGTTCAGCCTGGGCTACTATCTGTGCTGCACCTACGACGATACCGTATCCACGTACAGATATCGTCGCGGCGACGACTGCGTTTCGTGGTTCGTGAACGAGCTTCGCGTTCTCGCACGTCACGCAAAGATTAAATTCTCCCCAATATATCGATGGTAGAACTTACGGAGGACGAGAAACTCGAATTTTGGCGCGCGACGCATTGTCACGTGTGTCGGAAAGCGTTCCAACCGGGGACAAGCGCGTGCGAGATCACTGTCATCTAAACGGACGGTACAGAGGTCCGGCGCATTCTCGTTGCAATCTGAATTACAGAAACGTGTACGTGATTCCCGTGTTCTTCCACAATCTGTCGGGTTACGACGCGCACTTTATCATCGAGAAAATCACGAACGATTTCGAGGGTGGGGTCGATCTCCTGCCGCTTACGAAGGAAAATTAATATCTTTCTCGAAGACCGTTAAGGAGACGCAAACGGACAGGATGTATAATCGATCGTGAAGCTTCGATTCGTAGACTCGTACAAATTTTTAGCCGCGAGTCTCGAAACCCTGGCGTCCTATCTGGACAAGGACAAGCTGAGAATAACGCGATCGGAGAACGCGGATTTGAGCACGGAGGATCTCGATATGCTCACTCGCAAGGGAGTATTTCCGTACGAGTACGTCGACAGCGAGGACAAACTGCGGGAGACCGAGCTTCCGCCGCGCGAGGTCTTTTACAACTCCCTGACCGACGAGACCGCGAGCGAGAGCGATTACGAGCACGCGACGAGGGTCTGGCGACGTTTTCGCGTGCGGGATCTCGGCGAGAGTACAGCGATCTGTATCTCAAGACCGACGTGCTTCTTCTGGCGGATATCTTTGAAAATTTTCGGGACACGTGTTTAGCGAGTTATGGGCTGGATTCCGCGTATTATTATACATTGCCCGGGTACACGTGGGACGCCATGGTTGAGGTACACCGGCGTGCGTTTCGAGCTGCTCACCGACATCGACATGGCGATGTTCGTGAAACGCGGAATACGCGGCGGCCTCAGTCAATGTTCGCTCAGGTACGCGCGAGCCAAAAACAGGCACGTACCGACGTACGACTCGTCCAGCCACTACGTATCTCATGTATTACGACGTGAACAATCTGTACGGCTGGGCTATGGGCGAATCGCTGCCGTACGCGATTTCCAGTGGCTCGACGACCCCGAGAATTTCGACGTGACGACCGTGCCGACGGACAGCGAGGTCGGTTACATTCTGGAGGTGGATCTCGAGTATCCGCCGGAACTGCACGACGCCCACGCGGACCTGCCGCTGTGCCCGACGCGCGATAAACCGCCCGGTAAGCGGCAGGAGAAACTGCTCGCTACTCTCTACGACAAATCGCGCTACGTGACGCACTATCGAAACCTGCAGCAATGTCTGCGACTCGGTTTGCGTCTGACGCGCGTTCGTCGAGTGCTGCGATTCGCCCAGTCACCGTGGCTTCGCGGCTACATCGAGCTGAACACGGACGTTCAGGACGCGCGCGAGCAACGAGTTCGAACGGAACATGTACAAACTGATGAACAATGCCGTCTTCGGCAAAACGATGGAGAACGTGCGCGCTCACGTGGACGTGCGTCTCGTGACGCGATGGGACGGGAAATACGGCGCGGAGGCGTTGATCGGCAGGCCGAACTTTCACAGCAGAAGCGTCTTCTCGGAGAATCTGGTCGCGATCGAGCTGCGGAAGCTCGAGGTAAAATTTAACAAGCCGGTCTACGTGGGTATGTGTATTCTCGAGATATCCAAGACGCGTCTCTACGAGGTTCACTACGACTACATGGCGCCGCTCTATCGCGACCGGTGTCGAATTCTGTACAACTGATACCGATAGTCTGATCTATTCGCTGGAGTGCGAAGACGCGTACGAGCGTATGAGA
>NW_027249614.1:0-116186 GCF_030848795.1 Temnothorax nylanderi | reverse complement strand
TTATTTGCTTCGCCAGAGAATAATAAACACAATTAAGAATTTTTTAATTGACTATATATTGTCAATGATTATAATCGACGATTATAATTGTCGTGACGAATCGTCACCGCGTTTCAACCAAGCATTCTTGGTCATTTTAAATTGATGTAATTTTAGATGCTTATAATATAAACGTCTTGATTAAATAATTAAATTCATTGCGTAAAATATTACCTCAGCCAGGGTTCGAACCTGAAACATCTTTAGATAAATAGAAAGAAAAATTTGCACATTCAAGATTTTGCAATCTATATAAGATTATCATAAAAAATTTAATATAATTTAATTATAATTGTCGTGACGAATCGTCACCGCGTTTCAACCAAGCATTCTTGGTCATTTTAAATTGATGTAATTTTAGATGCTTATAATATAAGCGGTCAACAGAGACTGATATTTAAAATACATTTTAATTATAATTGTCGTGACGAATCGTCACCGCGTTTCCACCAAGCATTCTTGGTCATTTTAAATTGATGTAATTTTAGATGCTTATAATATAAGCATCTTGATTAAATAATTAAGGAGGGTGGTTAGTAAAATCACTTTGATAAGAATTAGTTCAAATTTACGGAGAATATTCGTCTATGGAATCTGTCGTCCATGCCAAAGTTGAAGACAATCGTCTGCATGGTTGTCGAGTAATTAATTATTGAAGTTATACTCTTGTCTCTCTCTTATACACGGGCGACACAGCAGAAATGTTACCTAACCTGTAATGTAACTCTCGAAAGCATATTAAAAATGATAAGAATTTAGTGAAAATAGGTGCAAATAACTCTTTACATATTTAGGAAGAACTTTCTCGAAGACTGAAATGATTCGTCTTTATAGTTATCAAGAAATTGTAAAAATAAAATAGGACCACATTTATTATTTCCACATTTCAATGTGGATAATAACGTATTTGGGTTTCAATTGTACAAACAACTCTTTTTAAACCTTAAGAAACAGCAATTAAATGCATTCCACATATTTATTTGCTAAAATTCGTTTATTTCACGCGACGAAAATCTAACCTATTACTTTTCCCCTTCCCCGCACGAAGAGCGAACCAACCTCCTTAAATTCATTGCGTAAAATATAAGATTTTGCAATCTATATAGACAATTATAATTTAATTATAATTGTCGTAACGAATCGTCACCGCGTTTCAACCAAGCATTCTTGGTCATTTTAAATTGATGTAATTTTAGATGCTTATAATATAAGCGGTCAACAGAGACTCATATTTAAAATACATTTTAATTATAATTGTCGTGACGAATCGTCACCGCGTTTCCACCAAGCATTCTTGGTCATTTTAAATTGATGTAATTTTAGATGCTTATAATATAAGCGGTAAACAGAGACTGATATTTAAAATACATCCTTACCTTTTCCTAACATTCTTACCTTTTTCCTTTGCCACACTTCTGCTTTCTCTTTCTCTCTCTTTCTCTCTCTCTCTCTCTCTCTCTCTCTCTCTCTCTCTCTCTCTCTCTCTCTCTCTCTCTCTCTCTCTCTCTCTCTCTCTTTCTTTTTATTTCTCTCTCTAATATTATCTAATATAGGTAAGATTATCATTAAAAATTTTGATAAATAGAAATGAAAATTTGCACATTCAAGATTTTGCAATCTATATAGATAATATAGATAAGATTATCATAAAAAATTTAATATTTAAAACACATCCTTACCTTTTTCCTTTATCACACTTCTGCTTTCTTTCTTCTCTCTCTCTCTCTCTCTCTCTCTCTCTCTCTCTCTCTCTCTCTCTCTCTCTCTCTCTCTCTCTCTCTCTCTGTCTCTTTGTCTTTTTCTCTCGTTTTAACTGCAGGTTATTGCAAGAAGACTGCAATACCTTACTTTTAATAATTATGTAAGTTTTTAGTCATTTGCGAAACGAACCTCGCAAGTTGACACATACATATGAAGCATGCCACACATAAGACAGGCGAACGATATACCAATCACCATTTATAATAAGTGAATACATGAATACGATATATTCGAGATCTTGAATACCAAATCATTTAAAAAAAGAGATATTTTTAAAATAAAATTTTATTTATTCAATTTTAAATTAATAAATATTTTTTTATATATAAAGCATTTTAACATTCAAGTTATTTTTTTATTCTTTCTTCTGCAGTAAATTTTATACATTCTTATCTTTTTCCTCATCTTTTTCGTTACACTTTCGCTTCCTATACAACGAAAAATTTTTTTTAACAATATTTTTTAAAAGACAACAAATATACATCTTTAAAATTTTTTACCGTAAACGCTTTTCAGGGCTCTTTTCCCTAGTCTTCCGTTTAACATTTTCTGCTTGCTCCCACTCTCCGGAAAATTCTACCCCTATTTCATATACTTGTGGCAAAAATTCGATCCAATAGTTTTTAAGTTAAAAACGTTCAAACATACATTTCGGGTGATGTATGTTGGAACGTTTTTAACTTAAAAACTATTGCACCGAATTTTTACCACAAGTATATGAAATAGGGGTAGAATTTTCCGGGGAGTGCTATAGGGTGTGTAGTTTTTCGTTATCTATTTTCTGGAAACCGATTTCTTTAATTTTTTTAATATTTAAAAAATAAAGAATTAAAAAAATTGGTTTCCAGAAAATAGATAACGAAAAACTATACACCCTATAGCACTCCCCGGAAAATTCTACCCCTATTTCATATACTTGTGGTAAAAATTCGGTCCAATTCGGTCCATCACATTTCGGGTGATGTATGTTGGAACGTTTTTAACTTAAAAACTATTGCACCGAATTTTTACCACAAGTATATGAAATAGGGGTAGAATTTTCCGGGGAGTGCTATAGGGTGTGTAGTTTTTCGTTATCTATTTTCTGGAAACCGATTTCTTTAATTTTTTTAATATTTAAAAAATAAAGAATTAAAAAAATTGGTTTCCAGAAAATAGATAACGAAAAACTATACACCCTATAGCACTCCCCGGAAAATTCTACCCCTATTTCATATACTTGTGGTAAAAATTCGGTCCAATAGTTTTTAAGTTAAAAACGTTCAAACATACATCACCCGAAATGTATGTTTGAACGTTTTTAACTTAAAAACTATTGGACCGAATTTTTGCCACAAGTATATGAAATAGGGGTAGAATTTTCCGGAGAGTGCTATAGAGTGTGTAGTTTTTCGTTATCTATTTTCTGGAAACCGATTTTTTTAATTCTTTATTTTTTAAATATTAAAAAAATTAAAGAAATCGGTTTCCAGAAAATAGATAACGAAAAACTACACACCCTATAACACTCCCCGGAAAATTCTACCCCTATTTCATATACTTGTGGTAAAAATTCGGTGCAATAGTTTTTAAGTTATTAACGTTCAAACATACACCACCCGTAAGGATTTTATATATTAGTATAGATATGCTGCAAGAAAGCTAAATAAACGTTATATTTTGATATATGTAAAAGCTGAATAATATGAATTGTTATCATTTTAAGTAGGTTAAAAAATATAGTAAACTATATGTAAACATGTGCTAAATGAAATTTACTTTTGTTCTCGTGCAAAGCGCGCAGGGGCATGACGCAGCCATGATTTGATTGGATCGTTTATATCCTTGTTGATTACAAGAATTTTCGTAAAACGACAGCGGACGACACCTATATATAAATTAAAACTAATTTAATTCATAATTTATATAATTGCTATTATAAATATATCGTGATAGATCAAAAATAAAATAGAAATAAAAAGTTACATAGTTAAACATTAGCATAAATTTGTTATGCTTATTTTGATACAATTTGACTTACTTGATATGACATCGTAAAGCTTTAACTTTTCAAATGCTTTTTTCTTGTGGGCTCCGTGGAAGCTATAATTCGAAGCTAATGCATTGCTTATTATTTCCTGCATTAGTTTTACTACAGTACTTTTTACGTCATTTTGTACAAAAATACCCAAGTCCTTAATCTACAAGAATATTAAAAAAAATTATGAGGTGCACAGTTAATATAATTTAATTTTGAAAATCATCATAGTCATATAGAAGAGGTCAAGTCATCTAAAAATTATTAAAATAAAACTGTGATGCTATTGCTATGAGTACTTGAAGCCTTATTTAAAAAACTAATCAAAGAAGACCGCAATAAGAAAACAATTTTATAACTGAAATATTTTTTTGCAGTAGCCTAGTTTATCTGTGCAAAAATTATTTCATTTTCAACTTGTCATAAGATTCAGATTGTACTGAAAAACCAAATTGACTTTATAATCAATCTTTTGTAAAATGGTTCTTTCGGATTTGAGTTGAATTTTCAATTTGAAGCTTTATGTACAGAAGATATACTTACTAAATTGTTTTTATAAAGTATGTCAGTTGATAAACGTCGTTCTTCTTTTATTAAATCAGCTTCCGATAATAAAGGATAAGCCTTCAAAATTTGACTTGTAGTTTTTTCAATATCTTTGTCCGTCGTTTCTGTTGTCATCAATTTTGTTATATTACGCATTTCAGCGATTAATGTATCTATTTTCAAATCAATGTTAGCCATTACTCGTAAAACTTTTCTGTTGCAATTTTCATCTATAAAAACAATAAAAATATAGTTTAAAAAAGATGATATAATTACGAATATTTTTTTTAGTAGATTTGTTTGTTTCTTACGATTATGCGTCAAACTTGACTGTTGAGTTAGTGACAAATCGTTAGATTGCTCATTTATAGATGAAATTTGATTTTTTCTTATTTTTGTATGAGATTTTAATGTATTTCGATCAGATTTTTCGGTCTCACTATCATTATCATTATCATTATCATTATCATTGGGGCCTACGTCGTCGCAGTTAATCGATGGAAAAGGGTCAATAACTGGAGATGACTTTTTAGTTGTTTTGTTTTTTTCAATATCAGAATCAGTATTAATATCTGACATTATTCAAGCCTGTGAACACTTTTCCTTTCCACGTTTAAAAGTTTCTAAAAAAGGAAAATAATAACGATAATTAAGGTTAATATTCATGAGTTTTTTACAAATGCATAGAATTTTGAAAAATATAAGAAATTATCGTACTCGTCGAAACCAATATTTTTTTGACGCTGTACAAACTCCAATTTTCAGCCGTATTTTCTTGATTCTCAACAGCCCTTAATGTTCTTGATTTACTTTTATACGGA
The DNA here is from genome assembly GCF_030848795.1 of Temnothorax nylanderi. NCBI lineage: Eukaryota > Metazoa > Arthropoda > Insecta > Hymenoptera > Formicidae > Temnothorax > Temnothorax nylanderi. The sequence continues at coordinate 111,002 of NW_027249614.1, read as the reverse complement.
GGCCAATAACAATGAGTTTTGCGAGGTGTCAACCATTTTTCAGGAGCAAGACTGACGCCATCCTCAAATTCAATAACCGCATATCTATCAGATGGCATCTTGATGAGAGCTTAAAATTTGATACATTCAGAATTAATTTTCAAAAATAAATATTTAAATAAATGATGTGGTAAATAACTGTGTATACGGTAAATCACCTAATAGGGCAGTTAAAACTCCAATTTGCTATGCATTTCAATCTTCTACAGCTAACTCATATATTGTACATCCCATCCTCGTGCTTTTTTATAAGCAGTATGCAGTACTTGCATTTCGACAAGATCTTGTGATTCACGCCTACTGCCTCCTACTCATCACTTGCGTATTAACGAGTCGCCGGACACGCGTAACTAAGAAGCGTGACACTTCGTCTCATGAACGTCCGTATTGTAAGAAGACGTCTTCCTACATATGGATGCTCGTGAAATGAAGTGCCATGCTTCTTAGTTACATCCGTCAATTCAATAACGTGCAAGCAATGAATAGGAAGCAGTAGGTGTGAATCACTAGATCTGGTCGAAATGTGTAAGTAAATCTCAGCACTGGCTTATAAGTCTCGTTAAATCTTAATTATCAGAATGTAGAAATGGAAAAACGACAAATCCTGATTTGTGTGGGAGTTTTACACATTTGTTGACAATATCACTGAGTGGTCGTAAGGATAATCTCTCGCTGCGTGTATATTAAACTTTATATATATCCAGCAATGATGATGGGCATGGAATCTTGAAAAAATCTTCCTTGGAAGTGAGCTGTCGGCCTATTATCATCAATTCTTGGGTTTCACGACAAGAAGCTATATTTTGAATCTCAAATATGTCACCATTTTTCAGAATACAGCAATTATCAGCATTTCCAGTAGTTTTAATGGTAAAATTTGATGATTTTATAACTTTATACTGTGGATTAATGCAGTTCTCAGGCAGAGGACCTTTGACATGAAGAGAAGTTGCAACAAGTTTTAAATCATCGTTTGTGCTTTTATTGTAATTTAAACATGCAGTTTTTATTTCTCCATAGCGTCGAGCTATTTGCTGCAGTGGTTTCTCTGGTTTACGTATCATATTTTTCAGTATTTGCATGAAATTCTCAAATTTTTAAATGCACTAAACTTCTCTATAGATCCATGTAATTTTGCATCTTCTACGAGGTGGATAATACCATGAACGTTGTGCGTTACATGATGCACGCCGTATATTTTAGCGAATGACTTGATAAAATGTTTAGCAAGACTTTCTGCGTAGTTCAGTTTATTCGGATGCCGTTCCACGTCGCATAATATTCTGATTAAAACATGAAGCGTCATGAAGTGTTCGTACATCGCTTTTGGCAAGATGTTTCTTAAAACAATTGGCCCCGTATAAAGAAGAAATTGTCGAAATTCAGTAGCTTTCCACAGCTTCAAAAACTCTAAAGTTTGAGGTCTTCGACCAAATTCTTTTGAAATAAATGGTTTCACATCATTTTCAAGCCGTTTCGAGATTTTAAGAATTTGTAGACGGCCGAGTCTATACGTGTTCTCGCCGTGAATCCATAATGTTAACATTTTTTTAACAACACCTAACAGTATTAGGTGCATGTAATCTAAAGTTACATTAGATACCAATCCCAGTCCTGGTATAGAATCGAGAATCGTTCTCTTTTCGTGGTACTTCTTATCACGATAATCTAAAAAATCTCGATCCGTTCGTCTTTCGGCATTTAATTTGGGAAAACATCTGCGATTTTTTTTTGTTTTCCCTTTTGTTATACATTTTGTGCAACTATTAAATCCGGAAAACCCTTTTACGCATAAAATAAACGATTTTGCAGGAACATCGCAAACGATAAATTGAATCGAAAATTTGTACAGTTTTTCTCCAATAATAATGCCATTTTTGCATAACTCAATAGCTTCTTGAACAAATTGGTCTAAATAAATGTTAGCATCTTGAGGTTTTTGGTGTCCGTAATATACTCCAATCATGAAAACTTCTTTATAGGGTATAATATTTCCCAAAATAGGCCAAAGCGCTGCCGTAGAAGAATTAAATAAGGGGACTCCATCAATATTTATAGCAATAGCTATTTCGTCAATAGTGAAATTTTCAATTCTATTACAAGAGTCCCGAATACTTGAAGCAAGCCCGAAATGGTGGTACTCTCCAGGAAAAACTTCTCGAATATTGGTTTGTTTTGCAGTCTGCAATAAAGTACGAGGGTCACATGGTAATACTGTGGATAAGCTTGGGACTGATTTTAATATAGTAAGCAATTTTTTCAAGCTGTTATGCGAAATTTTTTCAGTAACAGCCCATTCTCCCAGTTTTGCCTTAATATAATCCATATTTTGAGAACTGTCCACCAATGCTTCATCTATCACAGGGACTTCAACAATGGAAGTTACGTTTCGATCAATATCAATATTGTCGTCGCTGCTTGGATAAGTGTCTATTGAAAAAGAATTATTTCTAGCTTGCGTAGAAGTATAGTTTTCATCCGACAAAGTTTTAGTATCAGGCGAATTATTTGCATTTATTTCAATGCTTTCTGATAATGAGTTGAAAGTTAAATTTTGCGTAAGAAACAAATCACTTGGTGTATTTGCAAGTTCAATCGATGAATTAGTTGATTCAATCGATGAATTAGTAGGTTCAATGGATGCATTACTAAGTTCAGTGGATTTATCAATCGGTTCAGATTTATGTTCCCACTGTCGAACAATTTGAACGACACGCCGACGTCTTTGTCGGTCACAAATTTCAAAATTACTTTTCCGTTTACGTGATTCCATCTATAAAAAAAATATTTTTTGCAAATGTAACAATTTAAGCCAAATTACACTGTCCGACAAAAAAAAAGCATTTTCCTTTTTTAGGGATTGTAACATATTTTTAAATAAATTTGTTGAACGTGCTGAATCCAAATCTAGTGTAAAAATAGCTTAGCTCATCAAGATTTTGAAAAATTTTAGGTTAAAAGTATAAAAAAACTACTATTTTTACCATCTTCAAGTAGCTGTATCTCGGTAACTTGACGTAATAAAAGGGTGTTTGACCCTCAAATTAAGGATTAAACCTTTACGCTTTTAAAGATTAAGCACAAAGATAATATGCATAATTTATGAAAAAAATGCAACTTAGAAAAAAAATAACGTTAACCCAGCAAACACAGAATACACCGAGTGCGCAATTTGATAGCAAATTGCGCACTCGGTGTATTCTGTGTTTGCTGGGTAAATTAATAAAAAATGCTATTTTTGTTACATTAATTTATCGAAGCCAATACCTACTATCGAAGCCAATACCTACTAGGTGCGCAACTAAGTTTCCGGGTTTCACACATAGATGGCACCAATAACACATGTACTCGACTTACATGTCTGAAGTTGTCTGAAGTTATAGCTTGGACATCTGTTAACAATAACCAGTTGTTATATAAACACATATCGCAACGCAAAAATATTTTTTCTAACAACGGAGATGTCGAGTTTTGTGCCAAATAAACAGCATTTGCGGGAAGCTTTGCTTTTCTGCTTTAACTTGAAAAAAAATACAGCTGAAGCACGTCGTTTGCTTGAGGAGGCCTACGGCGAACATGCACCATCGAAAACTACCTGTGAAGATTGGTTTAAACGCTTCAGAAGTGGCGATTTCGACACTGAGGACAAGGAGCGCTCCGGAAGACCAAAAACAATTGAGGACGCCGATCTGCAAGCGTTATTGGATGAAGATGATACGCAAACACAAGATCAACTTGCGGAGGCATTAAACATGACACCAAGGTATTTCCAAACGTTTACATGCCATGGGAAAAATTAAAAAGGAAGGAAAATGGGTGCCGCATGAGTTGACTGAGAGACAGATGGAAAATCGAAGAGCCACTTCCGAAATTTTGCTTTTGCGGCATGAAAGAAAGAGTTTTCTTCATCGAATTGTTACTGGCGATGAGAAGTGGATATATTTAGAGAATCCCAAACGCAAAAAATCGTGGCTTTCACCTGGTGAAGAATCAACATTGACGGCACGGCCAAATCGTTTTGGAAAGAAGACAACGCTCTGCGTTTGGTGGGACCAGAAAGGAATCGTGTACTATGAGCTGCTGAAACCGGGCGAAACTGTCAATGGGCATCGCTACCGACAACAACTGATCAATTTAAACCATACATTGCTCGAAAAACGGCCAGAATGGGACACGAGACACGAACGAGTGATATTGCAGCACGACAACGCTCCGTGCCATCGCAGTTCCATCGTCCAGGACACCATCAAAACGCTGAAATGGGATCTGCTACCGCACCCGCCGTATTCGCCAGACCTGGCGCCTTCCGATTATCACTTGTTCCGGTCGATGGCGCATGGCTTGGCTGAGCTACACTTGACCAATTTCGAAGAAGTGCAAAATTGGTTGGATGAATGGTTTCGGTCCAAAGACACGTTGTTTTATTGTCGCGGTATTCATGTATTGCCAGAGAGATGGCGAAAATTTATAGCTAGCGAGGGACGATACTTTGAATAAACCATTTTTTGTATTTCTCTTGAAATTTTCCATTTTTTATTGATCAAAAAAACCCGGAAACTTAGTTGCGCACCTAGTAGTCGCAGCGTAGCGTCGCGACGCCAGTTCCGGTGGAAGTTGTATCCTTCGTCGCGTCGTTCCCCGTCGTCTTCGAGGCAGCGCCCGAATATCCCGCCATTGCGAGCATCAAATTGAAACAACACAAATACGTGGGTCTCACATCGAGGATCGGATCAAATACATGCACGGCATTACACGGTCCCTCTGCGAAAGCATTCTCAGGCTCTCAGTTTACCTTATTAATACCTCTTCCGTATTCTCACCCCGAAGAAATCTAGCCATATTGACTTCTACCTACCTTCGTCCGAAGGCAGCTGGAGCCATATAAGGAAGAAAAAAAGAAGTCCGCATATCTCGACGAACATAGTATGTAAATAACGGATCGCAGTCTCTACGAAAGCTGTGCGGATCAAAACGTTGCCTTTCTTTACAATACCGTGGCAATATCCATGAAGATCCGGGTCTCACACATATAGACTGTGTTGCGCAAAGTGCGTGCATGTACACAAATATATGAGGTTAGCTTTGCTTAGATTTATTAAACTTTCAAAAGTAAAAATCATGATTGACTCCAATAAAATAGATGATTATTATGTAAATAACAGATCGCAGTCCTGAGAAGTCCGCATATCTCGACGAATACAGTATGTAAATAACGGATCGCAGTCTCTACGAAAGCTGTGCGGATCAAAACGTTGCCTTTCTTTACAATACCGTGGCAATATCCATGAAGATCCGGGTCTCACACATATAGGCTGTGTTGCGCAAAGTGCGTGCATGTACACAAATATATGAGGTTAGCTTTGCTTAGATTTATTAAACTTTCAAAAGTAAAAATCATGATTGACTCCAATAAAATAGATGATTATTATGTAAATAACAGATCGCAGTCCTGAGAAGTCCGCATATCTCGACGAATACAGTATGTAAATAACGAATCGCAGTCTCTACGAAAGCTGTGCGGATCAAAATGTTGTTGTCTTTCTTCACAATACCGTGGCAATATCCATGAAGATCCGGGCCTCACACATATAGGCTGTGTTGCGTAAAGTGCGTGCATGTACACAAATATATGAGGTTAGCTTTGCTTATATATATATATATATATATATATAGATTTATTAACTTTCAACAGTAAAAATCATGATTGACTCCAATAAAATAGATGATTCTAATACAATTCTTTTACAATAGCCATAATTTTTTGATAAATTTTTTATTACAATTAATATATTTGTTCTCTTGTAGATAGCTGGATGATCATATTTTATTTAAAATGAGCAGCAGTGATGATAATAGTTACTCATCGTCGAGAAAGCGTAGGAGATATAATAAGCTTCTCTTGGATCGTAATAGTATTCCTACAGTGAGTCGACAAACTTTGACACGATGGTCAAAATATGGTACGAGTAAAAATAAAAAAGTAAAATAACCAATCATTTTCCTCATTTCAAGTAATGCTAATAATATTAACACACGGAGAGAATTTTCTCTTAAAATTTACCCTGAAATCATGGTAGTTGTGGGACAACATGTAGGGGAGACCGGGGCCTAACCGTCAGTTTTTTTTCGGTGCCGATTTTTAACAAGAAAATAAATAATTTTAGTTAAATGTGGTATACCACTGTAAAGAGTGAACCTTTAGCTACAAAATTTATATAGGAAATTTTTATTTACGTCGCTTTGTTTAACCGGTATAGAGCGAAAACGACAACGGTGGAAAAATTGAAATCTAAAAAATGCCGGGGTTTAACCGTCACACTGCATTTTCAATACATATACGTACATCTAATCCTGAAAAATGATATAATACATCTTAATAATTGTTTTTTAAGAGAAAAATATAAAAATTTATTTAAAATTTTTATGCGAAACATTATTAAAAAATAGTTACGAGGGTTCCTCTTTCCGCAGAAGTCACTCGCCCGACTTGTTTCACTCCTCGACGTCCGATGACTCTATTCGGTGTCTGAACGGTTGTAATTCCCGTCTCATCCATATTCCATATGCAGTGAGCCTGGAAATGCCCGGAAATGCCTTGGAAATGCACCCGGACTGCTTACTGACGGATTAACCCCAAACACAAGTTTCAGGTTTGATCGCCCACAAAATATTAGACATCAACGATAATGAAAAAACTACACTGGATTCGTGTTCAGCATGCATTACTCTTTATAATCACGTACCTCGAGATTTGGAGAGCAAATATTATTGCAGATATTACAAAATTTCCACGCGCAGAAAATGTAACTTTCACCTTCCGAAAACACGTTTGCCCTCGTAAAAATCATAACACGGCAGGTAACCTGCCGAAACTCCGTTGGTCACATGGGTACCATAAGCAGCGTTTACAATGTTAATAGCGAGTTCGCACAATATACAGGTTCCGAGATATTTAATTTGACGGTTCAACCCCGGCGACGGTTAGGCCCCGGTCTCCCCTACCACCAAGAATTTTATGCGAGCTATTCTGATTAATATATATCATAATAAAAAATATTAATATCTATTACATTAAAATATAAAATATGTTTGATTAATTTTACTAAAATACATCTAGGAAATTTTAATAATTTTTAAAAATTTACCAATCTGCTTGGTAATTTTTATCAGGTTGTTTGTAAAATGTATTTTGTATATTTTAAAAATTCTTTGGTTGCCAAGTTGTCTCAAGTTTGTAGTGAATTTAAGGGTAAAATATAACAAAAAATTCTCTCTGTGTAGCATTATTACATCATAAAACTATGGTATTTTTTGTTTTTGGCACTGTTTCTACGTGGAAATCTCTGGTTCTTCCGATATGCAATCTTATAGATTAGAATAAAAAATCTGTAAATTGTTATTGTAACATCAATGATGAATCAGGAAAGTTATGATTATTCTGAATTAATAAACCCTTCGATTTAACAGTTTGCTAGCTATGTAAATGTTAATTCTTACTACGACATTAGAATAAACGATTAGAAAAATATATCAAGACTAATTGCAAAATAACATACATTCTAGATTTATTAAACAAAGAGAAGAATTTCCACGTCATATCATATATCGAAGCAAACTGTTTTATTTTAAACCGAAATATTATTGCTCTTGAATAAAAGTTTTGCAGTTCTGAAATGGGGAAAATGTATAACAATAATTATGCAATCATATACACGTACTCGTCTCTCGATTTACACAGTACTTTTTATACGCGGTTTTTTTTTAGGTGGTACTATATTTACGCGGTCTCAGATTAATGTACTGGCAGACTTCATTTACACAATTCTCAACGTCGTAAAAAAAACCCACGTGGAACGAATATTCCGCGTAAATCGAGGGACGAGTGTATATTCCCAATTCCAGTATTGATATCATATATTTTAGCTTTTTGATCGGTAGAGTTGTTTTTTCCCTATTTTGCTTCCTCATAGAGGAAGCTTTGTTTTCATAAATTTCGTATATGGACCTTTGATCGCATATAAAGTTAAGTCTAATCAACCGAATTTAAAAGAATTATATATGAAATAGGGGTAGAAAAGACTGAAGTAAAAATTGTTTTTTGAGTTTTCGATGCCAATGTGTTGCTTATGTTCTAAAACGTCGAAAAATCACGTTTGAACAAAATGTCTGTGTGTATGTATGTATGTATGTGTGTATCTTTTTTTTGTTTATGGTATAACCTCCGTGATTTTTTAGATATCGGGATGTTTTTTTTTTAATTGATAGAGTATCATGTAAGGAAGGTTGGGATTGAATTTGGTGATGATCGGTAAAGCGGTTCTTTTTTAATAAAATTTAGAATTTTGGTAGAAATGTTTGTGGTTGTTCTAACTTCCGCAAATTTGAAGATATCGATCTATTTCTAATTTTATTATATTCTTCAGTCTTTTCTACCCCTATTTCATATATAATTCTTTAAGATTTGGTTGATTAGACCCAGCTTTATACGCGATCAAAGGTCCCTAATTTTTAAAAAATTTGAAAAAAAAATTGTGCAAATTAGAAATTTGCACTTGGCTTCCTCATCAAATTAAAATTGCGCAAATTAGAAATTTGCACTTGGCTTCCTTATCAAATTGAGATGTGGAAATTTGCACATAGCAAAGTCACAATTTTCAAGTGAGAGAGTAGGAAATTAGCAAATTGAATCTACAACGTATTGCTACGCGCGAAAAGCTTCCTCTATGAGGAAGCCAAACTAAAAATTATGCATCTGATAAAATATAAGATTCCTCTTAGAGGAGCTTTGAGCGCGTAGCAATACGTTGTGGATTCAATTTGCTAATTTCCTACTCTCTCACTTCAAAATTGTGACTTTGCTATGTGCAAATTTCCACATCTCAATTTGATGAGGAAGCCAAGTGCAAATTTCTAATTTGCACAATTTTAATTTGATGAGGATGCTAAGTGCAAATTTCTAATTTGTTTTTAACTTTGTGAACGTTCATTACAATAAGTTTTTAAAACGTTTTACATTTTCTACATATTGTTTTTATTTACGATCGACTTTTAATGAAAATAAGATTAATATTTTATGTACATTGCAAAGAAAGTGTTCGTCTTGGAACATATTAAAAAAAATTATGTATAGTTATAATGTTAAAATTCCTTTTTAAAATGTTATAATCACTGAAATGTTATAAGCAGAACATCCGGGTTTCTAGTAAAAAGTAGTATTTTATGTTTATTCTCAAAATTAAATATTTTTATTGACAAAGTATTATTTTTTTAGGAAAACAAAATGAAAAATCATCACAACAAGTTTTACCTCCAACATTCTCTTTGAAATCTAATTGTGGAACAGCGAGAAAAGGTGATCGTGAACAATCAAGAAATCTAGATGTACGTTTTTTTAAAACTGGTGAGGATGAAAGTAATGAACATAATTTAATTGAATATGATAACGATGGAAAACAAAACTGTAACGAAAATAACGATATTGATGTTAAACAAAACCAAAATGATAATGAACTAAGCGAGAATGATGCGACTATAGGAGCTTTTGAACATAATTTTAATAATACAAGTATAAACGAAGACGAAAACATACAAGACAAGACTGTGATGTTTCAAGGCTCGCAAACAACAGTTTTAGAGGTTATTCTAATGATTCATACATATTGCGTGCGATTCAATGTGTCTGATGAAGGGAGATATGCTTTATTTGACATGGTTAAAACTTGGGCAGACCCAGAATTAAAAAATATTAATTTTTCAAAATATATGATAAGTAAACGTTTAGATCCTCCAGAAAATATATATCAGTATGTCTTTTATTGTACGAAATGCAACTGTCTATTAGGAAAATTTATACAAACAGATTTGTTGTCAAATACTCAACGTATTTGTGAAAAATGCCAAACAAGTTATAAAATAAGTACTAATGCAACGAATTATTTTTTAAGTATAAACGTGAAATTTCAATTAATGACACTATTAGAAAATGCAACTGCACGCAAAATGTTATTAGAAAATATAACTGTTATTAAGAATAGATTAAAGAAAAAAAATATAGATACTATAAAAGATGTGTACGATGGACAGCTGTATAAAAATTTATATTACAATGTACAACAAAATACTGTCTTATTAACTTTTAACTTTAACTCTGACGGTGCACCGATCTCTAAAAGCAGTAAGAGTGGTATATGGCCTATTCAAATTATAATAAATGAATTACCGCCTCGAGTACGGTTTAGGTACATTTTGCTTGCAGCAATGTGGATGACGACATCTGAACCAAGTCCAAAATTTATGAATTTGTACATGAAGGTATTTATTGATCAATTGAGAGATTTAATGCAAAATGGAGTTACAATAAAAATGTCTAACAATGAAGAGATTACCTTCGTATTGAAACCTCTATGCGCAACAGTAGATTCAGTAGCACGACCTGTTATGCAAAATCGTTTGCAATTTAATGGTCATTACGGGTGTAGTTGGTGTTGTCATTTTGGAAAATACGAAAATGGTGCTATGCGGTATCCTTTTGAAGACGATGATTCTCCTTTAAGGAATCACGATACTTTTATTCAAGATATGTTGCAAGCAGAAGAAGCAAACAGATTCATAATGGGCGTTAAAGGATACGCAGAAATTACTAATCTGCATAATTTTGATTGCGTATGGGGGTTTGCATACGACTATATGCACACTTTTTTACTCGGTACGGTTTGTGCTTTGTGGACGAAAATTTGGACTGCGAATGGAAAAGATGAATTTCATCTCACAAAGGACGACATAAAAAGAGTTGAGAAAAGATTATTAAACATTAGATTGCCTCGCGAAATTCACCGAACTCCTCGTTCATTCAATGCTGGGAAATGGAAGGCAAGCGAATGGAGATCCTGGGTCTTATATACAAGCATTCCATGTCTGTTAGGAATATTAGGAACACAATTTCTAAGTTCGTTTGCATTACTAGTACGTTCAATACACATTCGTTTATCTGAAAATATAACGGTAAAAAATCTAGAACAATGCAAAATAGATATTATTCGGTTTACTGGAAATTGCGAACAGTATTACGGACTTTCAGCCATGACTTTCAATACTCATGCTCTACTACATGTAATTGATCACGTGTATAAAAGTGGTCCACTTTGTATGACTTCTACTTTTCCATTCGAAAATGGAATTTTCGTATTAAAACAAAAATTAACAGGCCCAAAAGGTGTTCTAAAGCAAATGTCAAAACGTTTAATTCAAAAAACTATACTGGAAAGCAAATTATTGAATTCATGTGACAGTATTTCTTCAAGTTATTGTAAAAATTTATTGAACAACAGTTATATATTAAGGCAAAACATCTCCAAAATCTGTGCAAATTCGTATCTTTTAGACATGGACAATAATGTAGATGAAGATATTAAACAGCTTATTAATAATAAATTTCACGATAACGTTGATATGAATGATATACAAGTTTTTAATGGTATGTATCATGAAAACGTTTTATATAGAACGAGTGACAAGAGAATTAGAAAAACTGATGATAGATTTTTTGAAAATGTATATGGTAATATTGTACAAATATTTAAAATAGTTTTGTATAATAATAAATGTTATATATTAGGATATGTATATATTGTGCAACCACTATGCATTGAAAATATAATAATTGATTCAATTTTAGAAGTAGTGTCAAAGTCGCTCGATTTAGAGTGGTTCAGTTTAGATATTATTAAGAAGAAAGTTGCACACATTAATATTGAAAACATCATATTTTTGTCACATGCCAAATACGTTTGAGATTTAATAGCTATAGTATATTATATGTAATGTATCTTTTTATAATTTAAAGAATGTATATTTATAAAAGAGAATACAAAAGACACAGATACTTACTCATTTATCCTACCTCTAAATTTTTAGATAGGAATTATATATATAAGACACTTTTCTGTGACCGTTTTTAGTTAATTTTCTATGAATATTATTGCTTCATGAATATAGCCAGCAGTATCATAGTAAAAGAAACAAAGCAATCATATATACATTACTAGCGGAAATTATAGGGCGAAGGAGAAAGGAAGGAAAGGAAGAAGTATGGAGTTAACGAACAGAATAGAGGAGAAGAAGTGGAGGAGGGATGAGGAGAATAGAATATTATTGAATATCATCAAATAGGAGAACAGAATATTATAGAATGTTATAGAATGGAAGAACAGAATATTATAGAATATTACACAATAGGAGAATAGAATATTATGCAATATCATAGAGGGTGCATTTCGTTTCATGCATAATGCGCATAGTGCATCATTTATTCTTGTTGTTCACCAACTGTTACACAAGGATAAATGATGCATCATGCGTATCATGCGTGAAACGGAATGCACCCAGAATAAGAGATTGGAATATTATGTAATATTATGGAATAGGAGATTTGAGTATCTATTATTGAATATCATAGAATAGGATAATATGTATATAATATTATAGAATATTATTTAAAACAAGTACAGATAGAATATCTTAAATAGGAAAATAAAATATAAAATAATATTATTCAGTACAAATACAGAATATTAAAGAATACCATATAGAATAGGAAAACAGAATATTATAAAATATTATTCAGTACATGCAAGTACAGAATATTATAGAATATCATAGAATAGGAAAATAGAATATCATGGAATATCATAGAATAGGAGGATATAATATTATATAACATTATACCATATTATTCAGTAGAAGTACAGAATATTATAAAATATCATAGAATAGGACAATAGAATACTATAGAATATCATAGAACAGGAGGATATAATATTATAGAATATTATAAAATATTAGAGAATTGAATATTATGAAATATTATAGAATAGAATATTGGAATATTATGTAATATCATGGAATAGGAGATTTGAGTATTATTGAATATTATGGAATAGGACAATAGAATATTATAGAATATTATTCAGTACAAGTACAGAATATTATAGAATATCATAGAATATAGGAGAATAGAATATTATGGAATATCATAGAATAGGAGGTTAGAATTTTTATGTAATATCATGGAACAGGAGATTTGAGTATTATTGAATATCATAGAATAAGACAATAGAATATTATAGAATATTTTTCAGTACAAGTACAGAATATTGTAGAATATCATAGAATAGGAGATAGAATTTTATGGAATATTATAAAATAGAAGAATAGAATATTATGGAATATTATAGAATAGAAAAACAGAATATTATTGAATATCTAATGTGACGTGACATTAGTCACGTCCCCGGCCCGGAGGGTAGCTCGGCCGAGGTGGGCGTCAAGGGTGGTGCCTCCACCCGAGCGGGCGAGGCGTTAGAGCTATCGTTAGGCTAAATTTTGTAAGACTTGCAGGTTATGAGCGAGGGGTGCGGAGCAGATGGCCAGGGACTCATGTAACGACGTAAAGTCGCACCGCGGGATTATTGCAGGTGAACAGCCGGAAGCTTACCGGGGAAGGACGGCCGACGGTCGGGTCACGCTGGGGCCCACAGCCGGGGCAGCCGAGCGCCTGGAACGAAGAACGCGTAGCCCGCAACGACGGATGACGGCCCGGGGCACGAAGGGACCGAGGAGGGGGACGCCCCGACGAAGGTCCCCGTCCTACGATAAAATCACTACCGGAATTCCGCCACCGGTCGACGGGCCATGGCCCGTCCAGCCTGGTCGTCGACGGACCGGTCCTCGAGTCGCGGCCTGGACAGCCGGACTCGATGTGGATTTGAAACACCCGCCGGTAGGTGGAGGCGCGTGCGAGAGGCGCCCGGACGGGCGCAGCAGGCGCATAGGGCGCAGCAGGAGTCGGGTGCGGCAAGCGCGCGAGGCGGCGATCGCGCAAGGCGCCGGAAGTCGGGCGCGGCGATCGCACGATCGGCAGTGGTGCAACCCCGGCGCGCAGGCGCGCGGGCCCAGCGTGGTCCCGCCGGACCGGAGGGAGTTACTGTCGTGCGAGCCGAGGTTGCGAACGGTACCAACCAGCCCCTGCGAGCGATTCCGGAATAAGGCTGCCGGCGAAGGACGAAGGACAATTGTAAAGCCACTGCTCACGCATCCAAAGTAAGATCGCCGCGATACCGAGGCCCTCCCGGGAGTCGCGTTGTGCCGCGAGAATGTGTTATCGCTATTAGAGAATCGAGAGAAATACCGCGGGAGGGCCCGGCCGAGAAAACGAGAGTTGTGCTGCCCGTCTCGGGGATTCGGAAGTGCGGCCGCCGACAGTCAGCGTCTCGTAATTTGTCTGATTTCCGCGTAATTTGAGTCGTCCGATTTCTGTGTGATTTCCGTCGGATGCGTTTAGTTTCCGTGTGATTTTCGTGATATCGTTGTGAGAACCGGAGCGTGATGTGTCGTGTGATTTTCGTAAGGTCGTTGTGAGAATTCGGTGGGGTTTCGTGAACGGGAAGATGCGCCGGGCGTAATCGAGCCGTTTTAGACGGAGTGCTCTTCGCACGACCGGGCACCGTATCATCGCGGGGCCGTAGCGTGGCCTACGCGTGATCGCGTCGCGGCGTGCGGGGCATCGCTGTGTGGTATTGCGGACCTCGCGAGGCTTCGTGCGTGAAGACCGAGGTCAATCGCGGGGTCAATCTGGGACTCGCGTGATCCGAAGGGATTTGCGGTCATTTTTTGGGAGATTATCGTGTCGTGTGTCGTTGCGTTCGTTGTAAGTAAGTGTGCGTCGATGCCGCGAAATCCGGCGGAAGATTCATGTATCGTCCGGCGTAAGGTATCGCTCGCGTTAAGGTCTCGGTCCGCGTAATGTTTGCATAAAAATGTATCGCTCACGGGAGCGTATCATTCTCGTGTCAATGTGTCGTCTCGCGTAAAGTATTCGTGATATCGTTCGTGTCGCGTTAAAATATCAGTTGGCGTAGAGTATTGTGTCGCGTTAGAGTATCGTTGCGTAAGGCACACCCCGCGTTAATGTATCGTCCCGCGTTAGAATATTGTTCCGCGCTCAGTATTGAGTGGCAACGAGATACTTCGCCGATCTCGCGAAGCGTGGCGGGACGCGCTGTGACCGTTGTCGGTCCTTTGCGGAAAACCATACTCTATCCTGTCTTCTTTTTCTTATTAAATATACTCGTTTGTTATTTAAGTGCTTTATTTCTTTGTGTGTCAATTGCGCTGCGCTCCCTCTCCTCCCTTCAACCGAGATCCACCAGCGGTCTCGCTTATGGACTGCACGCCTGAGATATTTTGCGTTTGAGAGTCAGAGTTGGAATTAGAGTAACGTGGTGCGCGTATTCGCACCTGGCGCCCATTATCATATTGGAGAAAGTGTCCGGTCAAGCTACCATCTGGCTATAGAGATTTCGGGAAACTATCATATTAAGCCTGAGAAAAGGCAAAGCGACGGCGCGCTCCTCCACGGCCGGCGAGACCGTGAGGACATCGTCGTCGTCGTCATAAAATTTTGGCGCCCAACGTGGGGCCTCTCGCCCGAAAATTTCAAATAAAATTGGAGGAAAAATCGGGAGAGAGAGCGTGCGCAATTAAATTTATTTTGTGTTGCTATTATGTTTATGTGTTTCCCTGTATGAATGTATTATATTGAGTTAAGTGAAATTTCGTGGCCCTGGAATTTTGGTGCCATGTTCGTTGTGCGTGATATCGAGTGAAGGCCGCTTTCACTCGGGCTTTGTTTTGGTTCGCGTACGGCCGAGGTTCGGGAACTTGAGTTTTTCCGTCGTTCCTTGTACCGGATTCCTGCGTGTTTACGGTTTCGGGAGCCGTGACGATTGAATTTCGCGAAAGTGAATAGCGTCCGATAATATTGCGGCTGGCATACATTCGTTGGGTTCGCGAATTCTCGGATAGGACCTTAATTTCCGCGTATCGAGAAGGGACATAAGATTTTCGGTTTCGCGCTCGGTAGTTGTAGCCATTAAGTAAACATAGGACCCATTCGCGGGGGCTGGGGAAAAACGGTGGGACCCCGCGGAATGCGGGAGGGAGATTCGCCTCATCGGTGGATTAACCGATGGACGTTGAAAGAGGCGCGTCAGCACTTAGCGGATCGGGTTGGGTACGGGCGGTATATTGCCCACCTTTCGTTCGCGTTTGAGAAGTTTCGAGGAAGCGGCCTCGAGCGAAATGAACAATCAGCAACCGCCCCCACCTCCACCCACCATAGAGATACAGAACGCCAGTCCCCATGGGGCCAACGGGACGATCCCGCGAGACCCGGCTACGGGAAGGGAGGACCCTTTCGCGAGTCTGGGCGCGTATGGCTTGCCACCCGCCCTCACCGCCGAGACCGGGGGAGGGAAAGGTTATCGGATGCCACCCCCGCGAACAGAATACCCGTCGCACGTCAACGATCGGCGAGATACGCGCGGATCCGCGGCTGAGGCCTATAATTTAATGAGGAAATGGAACTTACATTTCTCGGGACAGCGCGGCAGTGATGCGGAGGCGTTTCTGTTACGCATTCAGGAGGCTCGGGCGATTCTTCCGGTAGATGACGCCGATCTATTTAGATGCTTGCCCTTATTTTTATCGGGTACCGCGTTATATTGGGTTAGGTTAGAAAGCCAGAATTGGCGGGATTGGCGGGATTTTGAGCACGCGTGGCGATCTAGGTTCGGTGATCCGGATTACTTATTTACACTCCGGGAGGAGATATTGCGAAGAACGCAGGGGGAACACGAGTCGGCGGTTGATTATTTAACATGTTTGCGGGCATTATTCGCAAGGATGAGCCCTCCGTGGTCTCTCGCGGAGCAACTCACGCTTGCTCATCGCAATCTACTACCGCGATTGCAGATTGCCATACGTCGTTTTGACTTCTCCGATTTTCACACCCTAGAGGATCTAGCCACACGAATGGAACGCAGCTTCCTCGCCGATAGGACGTATCGAGCCCCTTTACCGCCGGAGCAGTCCATTTTTCCGGACTTAGCGTATCACGCCCCAAAGGGGAAAGCGCGAATTCCGAGTACGGTTGCCGCGGGGGAAATCGTCGATCGGAAAACTGGAACCAGACAAAGAGCCTCGAAAACCGTCGCCACCACGGTTGCCGCTACCGCGAGCGTGCCTACTACAGTCGCCGCGTCGGGGTCGGTCCCCGAGGATACCGACTTAAAATGTTGGAACTGTGACAAGTCGGGACACCGCGCGCGTGCTTGCAAAGAGGTTCAGCGACAATATTGTTATCGGTGCGGCAACCCGGGATATACAACGCGAACGTGCCCTAGATGCTCGGGAAACGCGAAAGGGGGTCAGTAGGACGGGTCCCTACGCCCCCAACTGTCGAGGACGAGGCCCGAACCGCGAATACCCGTGATAAGAAGCTCTCACATTCGTACGTGACACTCGACCCCGCCGAATTCCCGCCGCTAAAATACCTCAAGATCCGGGTGGGCGGCCGCTCCATAGTAGCGCTGGTAGACTCGGGGTCGAGCCTGACGCTTTTTGGCCGCGAGGGGATGCAAATAGTCGATAGCTTGGGCATCCAAACCACACGCGGAGGGGGTGCTAAGATCCGAATGGCAAACGGACAGATAGCCCCGATTCATAGAGAAGCTTCGCTCCCAATCCATCTGAGGGACAGGAGTCGGAAAATTTCAGTAGGGATATTGCCAGACTTGGCCGTGCCGTGTATAGTGGGGATGGACTTCCTGACAAAGTTTGGTATCGCGTTGGACTTCGGAAAGGGGGACTGGTATTTCGCGGATAGACCTCGCGCCCGTTACCCGTTTAATTCCGGGAAAACGGATTCCGCGGAGACGGATTCTCGCGTTTGTTGCGGATTGGCGGAGTTAACGAAAGACCAGAAAAAACACCTCAAAAATTTTTTACGGAATATAGTCAAGCCATCGGAAAATCCCGGCCTAACCGACCTGACGGAACACAAGATTGAGGTGGGGGACAATCCTCCATTGAAACAGCGTTGTTACTTAGTCTCACCAAAGGTTCAGGAGGCGATCCGCGCGGAGGTAGATAAAATGTTAGCCGCCGGTATAATTGAACCGTCCTCCAGCCAATGGTCGAACCCAATCGTGATGGTAAAGAAGTCGAATGGCAAATACCGATTCTGTCTAGACTTCCGCGGAGTAAACAAAATGTCAAAAAAAAGACGCGTATCCGATACCACCGATGGAGGGGATACTAAATAAGTTGCGTTCGGCAAAGTATATATCCACAATCGATCTCAGCCAGGCTTATTTTCAAATCCCGCTAAGTAAAGACAGTAGGGAGATTACCGCGTTCAGCGTTCCGGGGAAGGGCTTGTACCATTTCGTTCGAATGCCATATGGGTTGACGGGTGCCCCCGCTACGTTCCAACGCCTGTTGGACAGCTTGATAGGCCCAGAAATGGAGCCCTTTGTTTTTGCATATTTGGACGACATTATTATCGCGACAGAGACCTTTGAGGAACACCTCGAATAGCTAAAGCGAGTGATGGAAAAAATTTCCGCGGCGGGGTTGACGGTAAACATGGAAAAGTGTGAATTTTGTCGGTCGCAAGTCCGATACTTGGGCTTCGTCGTGGAGGGGGGGGCCTAGCGGTCGATCCGGAGAAAACGCGCCCCATAATGGAGTACCCGGCACCGCGAACTCTCAAGCAATTACGTAGATTCCTCGGGATGTCCTGGTATAGAAAATTTATACCGCGCTTCGCGACGTTGAGTGAACCCTTGACCCGCCTTTTGAGAAAAGGCAGGCGCTGGGAGTGGGGGGATGAACAGGTTCATGCCTTCAACAGTATTAGGGACAGTTTGATGGCGGCCCCCGTCCTAGCATGCCCAGATTTTGAGGAGCCGTTTGTGTTACAGACCGACGCGAGTTCGGTCGGGTTGGGGGCGGTCCTAACACAAAATCTGGGAGGCGAGGAGCGCGTAATAGCATATGCCAGTCGCGTGTTATCGGACCCCGAAAAGCGGTACTCGGTGACGGAGCTAGAGTGTTTGGCCGTGGTGTGGGCCATCCAGAAGTTTAGGCCTTACTTAGAAGGGTATAAATTCACAGTGATTACGGATCACAGTAGCTTGCGGTGGCTCCACAACCTAAAGAATCCCACGGGTCGTTTGGCCCGCTGGGCGTTGGAACTGTTGGAGTACGATTACACCGTAGAGTACCGAAAAGGGGCCCTACACCACGTGCCGGATGTTTTATCGAGAATGTATGAGAGCGTGGAGGGTCTCGTGAATGCCGCGGTCGAGATCGAGGAATGCGAGGGTACGAGCGATGAGTGGTACAGAAAACGGTATAGGGAGGTAGCGACGGATCCGAAACGGTATGCCCACTGGAAGATCGTTGATAAACAGCTGTATTTTTTGCGACTGCGACCGGTTATCTCGGATATAGTGGAGGATTTGGACCGGTGGAAGTTAGTGTTGCCGAAAGAATTACGTGCAGAGGCACTTCGCGAATCCCACGACGCTCCTCAGGCCGGCCATTTGGGAGTCGAGAAGACATATCAGCGTCTCGCTGTGTCTTATTATTGGCCGAACATGTTCAGCGAGGTTACCCGGTATATTCGAACGTGCGACACGTGTCAGAGGACTAAGGTCGAGCAGGCTGGTCCCGCGGGTTGGATGGGTCGACGCGTAATTGAGGGGCCGTGGGCCGCGATTGCCGCCGACATAGTGGGGCCATTACCGCGAAGTAAAGCCGGATACAGTTATCTCCTGGTGATCCAGGATTTGTTTACTAAGTGGATAGAATTAAAGCCATTACCGGCGGCCACGGGCCCGAAGATTCGAGAGGCCTTGGAGGACCCTGTCGAGACGCGGTGGGGGACACCTTGAAATCGAAGGATAAACCCTTCGTTTCTGTAAAGAGCCGGGACGTCATCGCCGACACACCCGACATGTCCCACAGCAAAGGGGAACCCAGGGTGCGGCAGAACAAGGACGAAGTGCAGAAGGGGCAGGAGGTGCAGTTGACAGAGGTGCACCAGGACGACGAAGGTCACGTAAGCCTGACCCAGAGGAACCAGACGGACGACAAAGACGTAAGCGAGTCTCCACAATTCGTGGAACTTGCCGATGAGGAGGTGGAGAGGCTCATGGCGAGGGGCATCAACCGTATCACGGAAACAACGTCGCCGGGGAGCCAGTTGTTCGCAGCAGAGGAGGAGGTACGGCAGGAGCCGCAACCAGAGGGGACAGAACGGATGACCGAGGGCAGCTACACCCAGCTGTAGAACGAAAGATCCCTTTTTAATAATGTACCTGTACGAATCAACGACAAAGCTATTCGAGTCAATTTTATTTTATGTGTGAGTTTTATACTATACGTTTTATTAAAGAAAATATGATTAAGGTTTTAGATAGATATAGATACGGCAGCGAGCCGACGAAATAAATTAAGATTATTAATAATAAAGAAAGGAGACATTTACACCTAATACAAATACACGAAATACTTACCTATTAACATTCCTCCAATCCCAGATAATCGTCGAAGCGACAAGCACGTAAAACACATTAACATATTCACTGAGATGGATTCAGATAAATTCAAAATAATAATACTTACGTTCATTTTTATTCTCTTTGCCATAGCGGTAGTTAGCATACTGCTACTGGTATATTCTTATAAAGTAGAGTCAGAATCACATTGCTTACCATGAAATTTAAAGAATACATAATTGTTTCATTCATAATATTTTTCCCTTTATTCACAAGTTTCCCAGACACGGATATCATAATTACACTATTCCTATTATTCACACTTTACATAATAATTCTTGGAGCGGGAGTAGATCCGCGACCGATCCGCGAGTGACGGTCTTATTTAATTATAACATTTAAGCTACACTTTTAACGTTACTAACGAGCAGGATATATTCCTGAATAAACATATATTTCATTTAATTTTTTCAAGCGTCATTTACAATTACACTTTGTGACACCTACTACACTTTACAGGCCCTAAGCCGATGAGAGAACGCCGAGACAATCTGTAAGTGGAAGAAATTCCAAGTCAGCATAATCAACAATTTTATAAAGTTATATTAACATTTCAAACGTTTAAGCAATAATATTAAGGCCTTCAGCCGACGAGATGCACAAGGTGCACGAGTACAATTAAATTCACACTTTATTCAACATATCTAAAGATTTTATTACAGAAACGACCCTTTGGGGCAATATTCAATTAATTATATTCATTTGCAACATTTTAAAACAATTAACAAGATTTACACTTTTTTATTACACCTTTTACACTTTCTACACCTGTTTCTTAGATTCAGCGTGCGAGACGAGCCAGCGAAGGCTCTACACTTTAAACTACACTTTTGACACTTTCTACACCTGTTTCTAGATTCAGCGTGCGAGCCGAGCCAGCGAAGGCTCTACACTTGTCATTTACACTCATTACACTTTCTACACTTGCATGTTAGATTTCAGCGTGCGAGACCGAGTCACCGAAAGGTGCTACACTTTTACACTTTCTACACTCGACGTCTTAGAATAAGCGTGCGAGATGAGCCAGCCACGGCGGTTACACTTTTGATACACTTTTAGCACTCGGAGTGCAGATTCATTAAATTCATAGAATTTTCAGCGTTTTATTTACAGTTACATCTCACGGAAGAGAAACCGGCCAAATGGAGTTGTTCCAGGCAAAGATTTATTTAACATTGCAGATAGCATTGATTTTCATTATATTCAGTTACACTTTTTTTTTCACTTTTATGTACTTTCTACACTTTTAGACGGCATTGAGCCGATTTGATATTATATTCATTAATTTAATATTTAAACATTATTCCCTGTCAATTTAAGAATTCGTTATTATGCGATTATGCGTGCGGTAATTTTAAGCCGCGTTATACTTACCTTTTATACTTACCTTTATTACACCGACTCCGGTGATTAGATGAGACGATTCCATAGCGATCCTGGGTACCTGAAAGAAAAGAGAAATACTTACCTGGTTTACATTGGATTCGTCTTTTGTGACGTTGAGAGTCGCTCGATAATAATCGAGTGACTTTGAGTTCGCTTGCGCGAAGTTTGCGTGCAGCGACGCGTTTGGTTCACGCGGGTGCGAAAGCCAAGTCGCGCCGTTGCACTTTAGTGTAGCATCTCACGAAAAGGTGCCGAGTCCCAACAACGACTCGGCAAGCGAAGTGCAGATGGAATCGTACCATCTACACCCGAAGGTGCGTTCCGCGAGTGCGAAGGCTGCGCGCCTAAAATGAGGACTCAGCGCATGCGTGAGTCTAAGGTGGGAGAACTCGACCCGTTCCTCCCGGACAGTCCGTCGCGAAGTTTCGAGACGATAACACGTACCACGGTTTCGTCATACAAATCGAACAAAGGCGGTCTTATCCCGTTATCCGCTAGCGTCAGTAGCGTGATTGAACATTAATTAGAGACAGTGAGTGCGTGATACGGGATATCCTATTGCGCTTATATTGATCGTTAAGATCCGCTTTAACCGAAATAACGGCGTTTCGATAACAACTCGACGTAGCAACACGCGATCGAGCGAACACGTGCGTTAGGAGAGATTGCTGTACAATCTAGTTTTAAATAAATTATTATTTGTTTATAATAAACAAAAAGCATCATTTCGCGACCCCAGTGAGTATCCTATCCTCGTAAATACGTTCGCTTAACAAGGGCGTGGCCGACGGCCTTGAACGCGCCTGCGACGTGAATCGACAGCCATCTTGCCGAGAAGGAAGGACGGGGCAACGCAGTTGAACAAGGTTTCTGTATTCGATCCTAAAAATACAGTGGCGACCGTAAACACAGCCCAAGTAGTAAGTGGCTATATTTAATAATATTAACAATTCCATTCGTTGTTCCGGTCACAACCTAAGATCCTCCTCAGCGATAACGGGACGGAGTTTGTTAATCGCGTGATCAAGAGTTTTGCCGAGGAAAACGGTATCACGCACACTACCGTGCCGCCATACCATCCGCAAGCCAACCCCGTAGAGAGGGTTAATCGGACTGTAAAAACCATGATCGTGTCGTTTATCGAGAGGGACCACCGGGAGTGGGATAAACACCTCCCGAGTTTTCGTTTCGCTTACAATACCGCGTCGCATTCGTCCCTGGGAACGTCCCCAGCGTTCGTGAATCTCGGGCGCGAATTGATACCGCCGAACTCGTTGCGTGACCGTGGGGAAGAGGTGGATCAGGTTGAACCGCGAGACCCTGCGGCGTGGTCACAGCGCATGACCGAGTTGCGGGCCATCCGAGAATGGGTGGCGGAAAATATGGACCTCGCGAATCAGAAGCAGGCCGCGAATTACAATTTGCGGAGACGGCCGCGAAGGTTCCGAGTCGGGGACTTGGTATTAAGGCGGCAGCACGTGCTGTCGTCAGCCGCACAGAATATTGCAGAAAAGTTGGCACCCAAGTTCCAGGGACCGTTGCGGGTGAAACGGGTGATCTCTCCGGTTGTGTATGAGTTAGCACAGCTGAACGGATCAACCGTGGGTAAAGTGCATGTGAAGGATGTAAAGCCGTACTACCCCCCTGTCCCTGACCCGTAGGAATTTCCGCGAGAGACGAGAAGCAGTACCGCGGCGGAATTAGTATGGCCCAACGATTCATGCGTAGGGTGTGGTTCACCTTCTGGGTGGACCACTTGGACGCGTAGATCGCCGTCGACCGGGCCGACCCGCTGTTTTGGGACGACTTGGGCCAAACCCTGGAGCTGATGAGGAATGCCCTGAGGGCCCAGGGGGCGCGGTAATGTACGAGGTTCCGCGCCAAAGGAGCCAAGCCGCCCAGACGGAGAGGGCGGGCCGTGACAGAGCGGCCCAGACGGACACGATGGCCCAGGAGGTGCCCGGGCCCCTGCCCCGGACGGAGCGCGCGGTACAGACGTGGCTGAGTGGGCGGGATTTCCCGCGCCTGGGGAACCCAAGGGCGCGGAACGGGATGGAGCGCGGCACCCAGACGGACACGGCCGTCTCGTGTCAGATCGGCGCGCAAACCCGGGCCCCGTCACCGCCGCCAGAAAGATTCCCGAGGGGCTGCTGGAACTGCCGCGAGTTGGGACACGCGTACAGCAACTGCCCCCACCCCCGGCGACGATTCTGTTTCGGGTGCGGAGCCGGGGGGGTGAAGGTCAGCGGATGTAGCCGCTGCGGACCGGGTTACCGCGAACAGGAGCCGTATGGCGCTCAGCGGGGACCCCGGGACCGCCACCGCAGCCGCAGCCGGCCAAGGAGGCCATGAGGAACTGCGTCCGACGACCCCGGGCGGGGACTCCTGTCGAAGTACCGCGGTTGAGACCCTACCTAGCGTGTGGATTTCGAATAAAAGATTATTTTGTACTTGTGTGTAAGATCCTTTTCCTAGTCTTCTCCTAAGCGTCCACTAACAACGGGGACGAACGGTCGTCGGGGGGGGGGGGTGTTGCGTCGGTCCTACAAGGTGATATTGGCTTGATGAGTGGAATTCGGAGACAGGGATTCGCGTTGGCTGTGGTTCGAGCGAGCGGGGCGAGAGAGTCCCCGAGACGTAAGGGCTAGTAGAGACAGTCGTTGAGAGTGTTGACATTGGAGTAGAGTGGAGGAGCTTGAGCGGTGGTCGCCGGCATGCCGGGGGCCGACGTCCCCCTCGGCGCTCGTCTGGGGGCGGGGAGTTGTGACGTGACATTAGTCACGTCCCCGGCCCGGAGGGTAGCTCGGCCGAGGTGGGCGTCAAGGGTGGTGCCTCCACCCGAGCGGGCGAGGCGTTAGAGCTATCGTTAGGCTAAATTTTGTAAGACTTGCAGGTTATGAGCGAGGGGTGCGGAGCAGATGGCCAGGGACTCATGTAACGACGTAAAGTCACACCGCGGGATTATTGCAGGTGAACAGCCGAAAGCTTACCGGGGAAGGACGGCCGACGGTCGGGTCACGCTGGGGCCCATAGCCGGGGCAGCCGAGCGCCTGGCACGAAGAACGCGTAGCCCGCAACGACGGATGACGGCCCGGGGCACGGAGGGACCGAGGAGGGGGACGCCCCGACGAAGGTCCCCGTCCTACGATAAAACCACTACCGGAATTCCGCCACCGGTCGACGGGCCATGGCCCGTCCAGCCTGGTCGTCGACGGACCGGTCCTCGAGTCGCGGCCTGGACAGCCGGACTCGATGTGGATTTGAAACACCCGCCGGTAGGTGGAGGCGCGTGCGAGAGGCGCCCGGACGGGCGCAGCAGGCGCATAGGGCGCAGCAGGAGTCGGGTGCGGCAGGCGCGCGAGGCGGCGATCGCGCAAGGCGCCGGAAGTCGGGCGCGGCGATCGCACGATCGGCAGTGGTGCAACCCCGGCGCGCAGGCGCGCGGGCCCAGCGTGGTCCCGCCGGACCGGAGGGAGTTACTGTCGTGCGAGCCGAGGTTGCGAACGGTACCAACCAGCCCCTGCGAGCGATTCCGGAATAAGGCTGCCGGCGAAGGACGAAGGACAATTGTAAGGCCACTGCTCACGCATCCAAAGTAAGATCGCCGCGATACCGAGGCCCTCCCGGGAGTCGCGTTGTGCCGCGAGAATGTGTTATCGCTATTAGAGAATCGAGAGAAATACCGCGGGAGGGCCCGGCCGAGAAAACGAGAGTTGTGCTGCCCGTCTCGGGGATTCGGAAGTGCGGCCGCCGACAGTCAGCGTCTCGTAATTTGTCTGATTTCCGCGTAATTTGAGTCGTCCGATTTCTGTGTGATTTCCGTCGGATGCGTTTAGTTTCCGTGTGATTTTCGTGATATCGTTGTGAGAACCGGAGCGTGATGTGTCGTGTGATTTTCGTGAGGTCGTTGTGAGAATTCGGTGGGGTTTCGTGAACGGGAAGATGCGCCGGGCGTAATCGAGCCGTTTTAGGCGGGGTGCTCTTCGCACGACCGGGCACCGTATCATCGCGGGGCCGTAGCGTGGCCTACGCGTGATCGCGTCGCGGCGTGCGGGGCATCGCTGTGTGGAATTGCGGACCTCGCGAGGCTTCGTGCGTGAAGACCGAGGTCAATCGCGGGGTCAATCTGGGACTCGCGTGATCCGAAGGGATTCGCGGTCATTTTTTGGGAGATTATCGTGTCGTGTGTCGTTGCGTTCGTTGTAAGTAAGTGTGCGTCGATGCCGCGAAATCCGGCGGAAGATTCATGTATCATCCGGCGTAAGGTATCGCTCGCGTTAAGGTCTCGGTCCGCGTAATGTTTGCGTAAAAATGTATCGCTCACGGGAGCGTATCATTCTCGTGTCAATGTGTCGTCTCGCGTAAAGTATTCGTGATATCGTTCGTGTCGCGTTAAAATATCAGTTGGCGTAGAGTATTGTGTCGCGTTAGAGTATCGTTGCGTAAGGCACACCCCGCGTTAATGTATCGTCCCGCGTTAGAATATTGTTCCGCGCTAGAGTTGATTCGCGCTCAGTATTGAGTGGCAACGAGATACTTCGCCGATCTCGCGAAGCGTGGCGGGACGCGCTGTGACCGTCGTCGGTCCTTTGCGGAAAACCATACTCTATCCTGTCTTCTTTTTCTTATTAAATATACTCGTTTGTTATTTAAGTGCTTTATTTCTTTGTGTGTCGATTGCGCTGCGCTCCCTCTCCTCCCTTCAACCGAGATCCACCAACGGTCTCGCTTATGGACTGCACGCCTGAGATATTTTGCGTTTGAGAGTCAGAGTTGGAATTAGAGTAACGTGGTGCGCGTATTCGCACCTGGCGCCCATTATCATATTGGAGAAAGTGTCCGGTCAAGCTACCATCTGGCTATAGAGATTTCGGGAAACTATCATATTAAGTTTAGGTTTGTGACAGGGAATAGTTGCCAGGTATCGCTTCATCTATAATATGTTCTCCTGACTATTAATTTATCCTGCCGACTAAATTATTGTTATACCGTGTTGTTTGTTTTTTATTTAGATTGCTTGATAAGGACCCGATCCGAGGGGTCGAAACGTAGCAACGTTTTAATTTATATTGCCATTGGAAGTCGAAACTAATAAACGTTTCTTATCATATTAAGCCTGAGAAAAGGCAAAGCGACGGCGCGCTCCTCCACGGCCGGCGAGACCGTGAGGACATCGTCGTCGTCGTCGTCATACTAAATATGAGAATACAATATTATGGAATATCATAGAATAGGAGATTGGAATATCATGTAATATCATGCAATAGGAGATTTAAGTTTTATTGAATATCATTGAATAATACAATAGAATATTATAGACCATCATAGAATAGGAAAATATAATATTATAAAATATTATTCAGTAAAAGTACAGAATGTTATAGAATATCATGAAATAAGAAAATAGAATATCATGGAATACCATAAAAATAGGATCATATAATATTAAGGAATATTATAGATTATAGAAGTATATAGAAGTATATAGAATATTATGAAAAGGTCTAATTAAATTGTACAGTATTCAATAACATATAATTATATTATAAAATATTGTATACGTTGGAATATGCTCTGGTTTATAAACCTACATATTTATTTAAATACAAATGCTGAATGACGAATTCTGATAAATTATAATAGACTTTGGGTTTTAAAAAGTTTTATTCAATAGGATAACAAGTGCATTTCTCTTTTTTATGATAGATATTTATAAAATATTAATCACAAAAACATAATAAAATATACCACATATTCTCTCATGATTTGATATTATATGTGACTTAGGTGAATTTCCACGTATAATTCCAATAAATAGTGAACTTATCATAAAATATTATTACATGTTATAGGAAGTTTATACGTTAAAATATCTTTAACAAATAGATCTTATTAATTTACATTGATTTACATTGAAATTCAGGCTGAACCTAATGTAATTTTATTGTTTTCTATCCATCATTTTAAGCAGGGTAAGTATCAAAGGTAAGTATAATAATCTTAACGCTATCGCACGCATAATAGTAAGTAGGTCATAACTAATCAATGTTTAAATCGACAGGGAATGCTGTAAAGAACTTTAAAATAAGCACCACGTGCTCGCCGTGGCTTAAGGCCGTAAAAGTGTAATAAAGTACATCAAAGTGTAAGAGGGTGTAAATGCTCAAAACATGTTAAAACGCTTGAAATTAATATCTTTGACTCTAATTCGACCTTCCTGGTCGTTATCTGTAATAAATGTGTTCTAATCGGCTGAAGGCCTGAATGAAGTGAAAATCTCTGTAAAATGTGCTGTGACATAATGAATTTGTGTAATAACACGTAAAATAATTAAATCTCGTCAGGAATCGCTCCTATTGGCTATCGCTGTAAGTGAAATTAATAAATGTACCTAAATTGCTGCTCGCCTGTCAATATCTGCACTTTGGCTGAAAATAATAATCTTATCAATCTAGAATCACTTGTGGTTTGTCGCACGTTTTTAATATTAAAATGTAACTTGTATATAGTGTAAAAAGTGTAATGATTAGGTTTACGTCTGGAAATGTCATAATTATTGGAAAGAATATGATAAGAATAATAATAATGAACTCTTTGAACTGCATAATTGTAAACTTATGTAAATAATGAAAATTGTAAATAATATTAGAATAAATGTTAATATAATTATATAGAATCTATCTTTAATCATTGTATTGAAATCTCTGCTATGTTACTGTGAACTCGTTATTCTGAGAAATATATACAATATAATGTAATTGTATCTCGTGGACCTTGGTGTGGTAAGTATATTTGTATTTATCATCGGTATGTGTTTTCACGTTTTTATTGTACAAAAGTGTAGTCGTGGTGTCATGTGGTGTAAAAAGTGTAACGCAATCTTCTGCTTATAATTAATTGTTACTCAATCTATTTGACTCTACTTGATGGCTTTTTGCCCAAAACGTATAAACTATTCTAAAACTCGACTCGCTGTCGTTAATAAAATATATCGTAATTAAATCATATAAAATATAACACACGATAAAATATTAGATATTAAAGAAAAGAATAAAATGTTCTTTCGCCTTATAGGCTTTCGTACTGCATTTCCTGCGACTCGGCTGCATCGGTCTGCTGCACTACCTCCACCTCGGCTGCGATGGGCTAACTCGCGTTCGGCCCAGCCGGTCCAGCGGGCTGTACGCCCACCTCCAGCAACCTCTGCACCTCCTCGCTCCGGACAAACTCGAGCAGGTCAGGATTGACCTGGCTCTCGGCCTCGCATAAGCCGCTATCCAACTCAGCCACTGTTTGGCTGGCTGTTACAGGTGCACCTGCTACTGCACCCTTCTGCTCCTTTACTCTCTCTGCCTCTGACAGGTCGCTCGTCATGTCGCCACTCCGGCCGCTGCACCCTCGGCTCATCTGCGGAATCGTAGGTGTAACCTGCGGTTCCATCTTCGGTTACGGTTTAATGAAACGTCGAATAACGGTTCCGGTTTCAGTTTCGGTTTCTTGAGCAGAGAAGAAAACCGAAACCGTAAAAATTACGGTTTTTTTCGGTTCCGGTTTCGGTTTTATAGTTCCGCGGAGGGGGAGAATTTTAAAACAATTTTTTCTGCATTTATTTTATTAAACTGTGTGTGTATGACCGCCTGGCGAGAGAAATACAAATTAGAAATTATTTATATTATTTAATAAAATAATAAAAATGTGTATGTACGAAAAAATTAAATTGTATGTTTACTGTTTAGTTTTTATATTAAAATATAATGAGAGAGGCGTGTTAATTCGTTCAATGATTGAACTTCAATCAGTTTCTTATAGTATATCATTTTCTTCATCTTCCAGGGAAGATATTTTTTCCTTTTCCTTTTGGGCAACGAAATTTTTTTTTTCGATACTTGTAGTTCCATTGGAATCTTTCTTTTCTATTCTTGATATCTTTGAAACTACATATTCGTTTAAATCATTTAATTTTAAAAATCTTTTCTCTTTTATATGTAATTTCCTGAAATATTTAAATTACAAAATAAGAAAGAAGAAAATCATTTCGATAACATCTAACAACAATTAAATAAAACAATTAATAGATATTTTTTTAAATATACATTTCTTAATTACAATTTGTATTTTTTTAACTCTTATTTATATAAAATTCTCATAAAAATTTTTATATAAAATTTGTGTGACAATAAATGCTTACAATTTACTAGATGTTTATAGTTTTATACATAATTTTTTAAAAACTTCTTTTGTTAATTCTTATTTGACAAATTTGATTCATTTAATAATTACTTTATATATGATATATATGTTGCGCCCGTGCCATTCGTACTTCTGGGCTGAAATTGGCTTCGCTCCGCAGAAGTTTCAAGCCGAAGCGCGTCCCTTGACAACGGGGACGCATAGAATTATTGATTTAATTACCGCCTGTCAGATCGATCTGGTGACTCGTTTCGTTCGGACCGGTTTTCCCAGATCTCTTTATTGTATTCCGTTCTGAGCTTTAATAAACCCGAGTTCTTTTGTAATAACGAGAGTGGTTATTTCTGCGATCCCGGAAGCACGCGTACGCGTTTGCGAGTGCGCGCGTAACATTTTGGGGGCTCGTCCGGGATCAGACGAGCGACCGCGGAACGGGAGAGTGACAGTGATTCAGACAGACGGAATGGCCTCATCGGCGCCTTCCTTGAGGAAGCGGGCACGAGCGAGGACACCGCAGCCGGACGCCCCGGAAGTGACGTCGTTAGCGGCGACTCTGCAGGGCGTAATTGAGGAAGTGCGGCTGCTGCGAGAAGAGCGGGCACAGAGGGAGGCGCAGCATACGGAGGAGCTGCGGCGCCGCGATGAGGAGCTACAACGTCTCCGAAGCTCTGTACAGCTAAGTCCTTCTATTAATAGAGCGACCGAGGAAATACGAAGTTCGGGGGTGCGTTCTGCGTTTCCCGGGGCGGGTAATGGGCGCGCGGGTCCGTCGGCTTATGGCGTGTTACCGGGAGTGAGCGGCGCGCGAGCGTATCCGACGGCTTATGACGTGTTACCGGGAGTGAGCGGCGCGCAAGCGTATCCGGCGGCTTGTACCGCATTTCCGGGAGCGAACGACGCGCGTTCGGAGCTGGGCTATAAGCTAAAGCCCGACACTTTTGACGGAACGACCCCGCTGCGAGAATTTCTCTCGCAATTTCTTTTGATCGCGCGCGCGAACGGTTGGGATGACACGTCGAAGTCCGTTGCGTTGGCCGCAAATCTGAGAGGAAAGGCGCGGGCGGTATTAGAGTCAGTGGAAAATTTAGAGAGCCTTGATTTCGGGGAATTAAAATCTAAATTAGAGCTTCGTTTTGGTGAGGGAGGTTTATCACAAAATTTTTATACTCAGTTTACGAGCCGTAGACAGAGATATGGTGAGGATCTGGCTTCTTTCGGAGCAAAGCTCGAAAGGCTTTCTCGATTAGCTTATCCTGAGTGCCCCTACGTGGTTCGAGACAAGATCGCGTGCGCTCAATTTGTTTCTTCCCTTTCGGACGGATTTGTTAGAAGGACTCTTCAGTTAGAAGGGATTACCTCGCTGAAGTTGGCCATAGAGAGGGCAAAGGCCGTCAAAATTATACAGGGAGGGAATTTTGAAAGAAGAGGGGATTTTGGGAAGCGATTTGAGAAGGGGAAGGATAGGGGCGTGAAGAGTAATGAAAAGGGAGACGGAAATGAAAAAGTCGAAGAGAGAGAAAAGAAAGGTTATGGTTATGGGCGGAGGGATTGGAATAGAACAAAAGAGTGTTGGAATTGTGGAAAGGAGGGACATTTCCGATTTGAGTGTCCTGAGAACAAGGGAAACTCGGTTTAGTTGCTCTCGGCGGGGGGAGAACAACGGAAGTGAACATTACCCCGAGTGTTAGTTGTTCTCAAACTTTTTCTGTTAATCGAATAAAGTCGAGTTCAAAATATTTTAGTTATAAGGGGATGTTGGATGGTAATGAGTGTTGTTTTAAGATAGATACGGGTTCAGACGTTTCGATTCTTAGTAGAAGAATGGTTAGAGAGGGCAAGCACATTATTCAAATTAAGGACAATTCTCTTAGATATCCCACTGGAGAGGTAGTACCCATCGAATTTAAGGTTATGGCAAAAGTTCTCTTGGGAAGGTATTTCGTGGAAATTCCTATGTATGTAATAGACATGGATGACGATTGTTTATTGGGTGTAGATTTCTTAAGGAAGATAAATTTAGAAAATGTTTTTGAATTTGCTTTCGTTTCTTCGGAGTCCGAAGAAGAAAAGGTTTTGAGTTGTTCTCGAATTCAAGTTTCTTCCGAGAGAGCTCCATTCTTGAAAGAACTCTATACTAATAATTCCTCAAATTTAGAAGGGCAATTGGCGCGTTGGCTGGAGAGACTCCAGCAATATGAGTTTGAGATTATTCATCGCAAAGGCTTGATTCACAAGAATGCCGATGGACTTTCTAGACGACAATGTGAATCATTTGGTTGCGAATATTGTGTCAGAGTGGAGAGGAGGCAGATGGAAGAAGAAAATCAGTTGCTCGTATTATTCTCATAGGAGAAACTCTTCAAGATTGGCGCAAGGAGCAATTAGAGGACGTTAGCATTGCTTTTATTTACCGCGGGAAGGAAACGGGAATACGTCCGTCTCGTTTTGAAATACCCGCTGGAGATGTCTCCGCCCGGATATATTGGTCTTATTGGGATGCTTTGAGTTTAAAGGATGGGGTTCTTTACAAGAGGTGGGAAGCACCGAATCTTAAGTCGAGTATTTTTCAGCTTATTGTTCCTCGAAGCCGTGTTAACCAGATTCTAGAGGAGGCGCATGATTCTTTTTCTGGAGGGCACTTTGGAGTCAATAAAACACTCGAAAAAATCCGAAAGCGGTTTTATTGGGCCACCTGTAAACAAGATGTGGAGGAATGGTGCAAAACTTGCAAAATTTGTGTGTCTAAAAAAGGCCCTTTGGGGAAGGGAAAGTCCCCATTACAAATTTATAATGTTGGGGCACCATTCGAAAGATTACAAATGGACATACTTGGCCCTCTTCCTATTACTACTTCCGGAAATAGGTATCTCCTCGTCATTGTTGACTGTTTCACCAAATGGGTAGAAGCTTTTCCTCTCAGGAATATTAGGGCAAGTACAGTGGCAGAAGTCTTCGTTAATCAAATCATTTCTAGACACGGGGTCCCTTTGGAAGTCCATACGGATCAGGGGAAGAATTTTGAGTCCAAACTTTTCGCAGAATTGATGAATCTCCTTGGAATTCGGAAAACGAGAACAACTGCTCTGCATCCGCAATCGGATGGACAAGTCGAGCGGCAACATCAGATTATTGTTAATTATTTGGCAAAGTATATTTCTGAAAATCAGAAAGATTGGGATCGCTGGGTCCCTATGTTTTTATTGGCTTATAGATCTTCTAAACACGAGACTACTCGATCAGCTTTCGGGAAACTTTTGGTTTTGCACTCTGGATCTTAAAAGTGGTTATTGGCAGGTAAAGATTCGTCTTGAGGATAGAGAAAAGATTGCTTTTTCTATTGGACGTGGATTATGGCAATTCACTGTAATGCCTTTTGGGCTGTGTAATGCCCCTGCTACCTTCGAGCGTTTAATGGAAAAAGTATTGCGGGGATTATTATATAAAATTTGTTTGGTTTATTTGGACGATGTAATTTTCGGTAAAAATTTTTGCCCGAGATCTTAGGTTGCCGTTATATCTGCTTTTAGGAAGTCCTCCAAGGGGAGGATTTCAGTCGGTTGGAGGTTTTATTGGGAATTTGAAGGAGAAATTGGACAGGATCCATTCCAACGTTAGGGAACGTATGGATGTAAAATCTTCACGAGCAAAGTCTTGGTATGATCGGAAGGCCAGGCAAACTCTTTTTCAAGAAGGGGAAAAAGTTTGGTTTTATAATCCTCGAAGGATGAAAGGTAGAGCCCCTAAATTGCAGAGCAATTGGGAAGGACCTTTCTTAATAGTTAAAAAGTTGAATGATGTGGTCTATTGTATTCAAAGGTCTGTGAGACATAAGAAGAAAATTGTGCATGCGGATAGATTGGCTTCCTTTTCCGAAAGACATTAGAGTTTGATAGGGATGTTATGGATTAGGTTGGGTGTGATAATTTGTGGGGAAGGTTAATTACGGTAGAAATTAAGATTGTTGTGTTGCATTGTTTACTGCGCGTGTTATTTTGTTCTTAGAAATTTACGGAAGCTGAAGCGGCCGTAACTCCTCGCCGAGTTGGACATCTTGGGAGCTGGTTTGTTGCCGAACCTAATACCGGCGAAGGATAAGTTACAAAGCTAGAAGACTGCCTCTCTCACGGTTGTTTGATCCGTGGTTTTTCCGTGAGACAAAGGGCAAATGCCGAGGCAGGGACTTGGGGAGTCTTTCGAGACGTTGGGTCCACGGTAAGCTTCCCCCCCCCTTGTCCGAAGATTTAGAAGAAGAGCAGCGACATCTCCGACGACTTCGGGAGTTGAAAAGAAGAGGCCTATGTTGGGAGGCGAGATCTCCTGCGAGGGAACTGATGAGGGGTCGCCCTGGAGTCGGCAGGGGGGAGAGAGTATTTCCTTCCGGAAGATGTCGATTGGGGATTCGCTCCATGAGGAAGAGGACATGGTCCTGGATTTCCAGAGTACGGTTGGGACCGAGGAGAGGACGGTGCCCGGTAACCTGTGGCAGCAGCCCAGGGTAGGGCAGGAGGCCGTCCCGGTACCCTGGATTCGTACAGAAAAGTTCGCCCAGTCAGGAAACTGCCCCTCCGGATTGTCGGGACGACAATCTGAAGAGGGGGGGCAGTGTTGCGCCCGTGCCATTCGTACTTCTGGGCTGAAATTGGCTTCGCTCCGCAGAAGTTTCAAGCCGAAGCGCGTCCCTTGACAACGGGGACGCATAGAATTATTGATTTAATTACCGCCTGTCAGATCGATCTGGTGACTCGTTTCGTTCGGACCGGTTTTCCCAGATCTCTTTATTGTATTCCGTTCTGAGCTTTAATAAACCCGAGTTCTTTTGTAATAACGAGAGTGGTTATTTCTGCGATCCCGGAAGCACGCGTACGCGTTCGCGAGTGCGCGCGTAACAATATGTTACGGGCAAAGTCCGCATGGTGTGCAGTGTCGGCATTGCCCGGGCAATGTCAGCATTGCACAACGCGACTGGGCAAAGTAGTTTATTAGCGGACATTGCCCGGTTTGATGTGGGCAAAGTTAACACTGCCCATCCAGCGATGGCAATGTCAGCAACGATTATCACATTGCGGACTTTGCTCGGTTCCAAGTGGGCAATGTCGACAATGCTAAATCTTCGTGGGCTAAGCTGCGCTAAATAGACGGACATTTAGCGCAGCTTAGTCCATGGAGATTTAGCATTGTCGACATTGCCCACGGAGTCCGTAGTAGTCTAGGTTTCTCAATTTTTGGGACAGATATTTATGTAATAAAATTATTAGGTGCAAATTAAACAGTATTTATTAGAATATAGGGTAATTGTATAGATGGGGGGGATCACCTTGGATGACCTTGATATTTTAGTATGTTGTCAAGGTCACCCTCCTGAGTGACCTTCAAAAGGTTTCAGCCCGCGCTCGTTATTCGTTAAAAAGTTATTAACAAAAAAAGTTTGGAAAATATAGCAGCTATTTTGAGTATTGAAAGGCATAAATGACTAATATATATGTCGAAATAGTTTACGCATACACTTTTTTTGTTTAGTTTTTGTTTAGTTTTGTTTAATTTTGTTTAGTTTTGTTTAGTTTAGTGACGCGCTTTAAACAGTTAAATACTGTTAAAGCGCGTCATCTAACCTATGTAGATTAGTGACGCGCTTTAAACAGTTAAATACTACCTACATAGGTTAGATGACGCGCTTTAAAAGTATTTAACTGTTTAAAGCGCGTCACTAATCTACATAGGTTAGATGACGCGCTTTAACAGTATTTAACTGTTTAAAGCGCGTCACTAAACTAAACAAAACTAAACAAAAACTAAACAAAAAAAAGTAGCCCACGGAGATTTAGCATTGTCGACATTGCCTACTTGGAACCGAGCAAAGTCCGCAATGTGATAATCGTTGCTGACATTGCCATCGCTGGATGGGCAGTGTTAACTTTGCCCACATGAAACCGGGCAATGTCCGCTAATAAACTACTTTGCCCAGTCGCGTTGTGCAATACTGACATTGCCCGGGCAATGCCGACACTGCACACCATGCGGACTTTGCCCGTAACATATATATGTATAATTACATTTTATATATATAAATATATAACAATATAACAATATATATTATATATATAGAAAGTTATATAAAGTAAGAAATTACTTACGTTTCTTCTTTAGAACAAAATATTCTGTTAGCTCTAATAAGCAATTGATTTTCTAAGATGTGTTCGTTGATGTTTGTTCGTAATGGCGATAAAATAAATTTTAATCCAGAGAATAGTCGTTCTACGCTGACTTGAGTAGCAGGTACGGATAGAACAGTCATTGCTAATTTATATAATTCAGGTTGATTTTGTTTCTTTTCCTCCCAAAATGGTAATACATTGATTTTTCTGTTAAGTCTTTTTTGTTCAATATTATATCTTTCAAGTTCAGTTTCTACTCGATGTAAAAGATACAAATCCGATTCTTTGGATGATAAATATGAACTTGTGAAATTGTGCTGTCGTTCTTTTAATTTTAAAAAATTTTCAAATTTATCATCATATGTAGAACCTGTTTCACTTGAGTTTGAAGAACTTCCATTGAAATTTTCGTTTGATTCGTTCATTAAATTGTCATTACGATTTAATGATATTATTTTGGCCCAAAGATGTTTTAAATGAGTTTTAGCTCTTTCTATTTGTGTTTTGTCTAATAATACCTTGTATCTAGGATCCATAAAAACAGCGGATAATAATGTATTATTATTTATTAACTTTTGTTCGCGGTGTATCGATTGTTCTAAAATTAATGTAGCAAAAGGAGTATGTACTGCCTCTGTTGCTACTTTTGTTTCAAACCAAACTCCAAAAAATTCACTGAGAGTCAATTGTTCTGTTTGAAGCTTTTTAGTACAAATTTTTGATGGTCGCAATGCTGTACATATTTCTTCAATTTTTGACCATTCAGCATCTTTTAATGTCACAAAATTTTGAAATTTTGTCACAGATAGCTCTTCACAATAATCTTTTAGTAATAATAAATTTTCAAGCATATCTATTGTAGAACACCATTGTTAGTGGACCGCTCGACGTTTTCGCGTTGCGCGCCGTGGAGAGTGCAAGAAAATAAGTACAAGAAATAACAGTCAGTCAACTTTATTAAAAGCGGTTTACACTGTATGCGCGTTTCTCTTTCGCGCTCGCTATTTCGCACTCGCTATTTTACTCCGCGTTCTCGACGTCGATCAATGTATCGCGTACGAGTTATGACGGCTCACTGCCCGTCCCGGCCGGAGCAGGCAAGGGATCGCGGCCGGAGCTTCGCGTTAGGCCGCGAGGAATTTGGTGACGCGAGATCCGCTGACTGGCTCCAAATCGACTAGCGCGCAGACTATTGGCCGAGGTACTTGCGATCAGGCGATAGACACCTGCGAGCCGTTTGCTCGCAAAACACCCAAAAAAAAGGGGGGAAGCAAACGCTCGCGGTTTGGAGCCTTTCGAGCGTTCTCGAATAATGCTTGCTGTCTCGTCGAAGTTCGAGAATATTCAGCTCGCATTTATTCAATTCTCAACATGCCGCCCGCCTCGCATTCGACGGAATGCGAAACAAACGGGGGTTGACAAGGTCGCATAGAGGAGCGTGTGAACGTCTTGGTTCAAAGCTTTATATACAATATATACATTTGAGAACTTAACCTATGTTTACAATGTCCTTAAATATAATGAAAAACGCTGGCTTAAATCTAACGAGATTCTACGGGTCCCGGTGGACGGATAGATGCAGGCAACCGACAGATCTGCGTGATTGGTCGTTTAAGCTCGGAATTGGCGGTGCGCAATGTGACGACGCGAACGCGACCGTCAAGTCCGGGATGGACTTGCTGAATCCTTGCGAGTTCCCACTTTGAAGGAGGGAGTAGGTTATTTTTAAGTAAAACTAACTCGTCAACCTTCGGATTATCGTGAGATTCGGTCCATTTAACGCGCTGTTGCAATGAATGTAAATAGTCCGACGACCAAGAACGCCAGATTTGTTCGAGCATTAATTGTACGTGTTGCCATCGCGACAAACGATTCGCATTGATTTCGAGGACGGATTCCTCCGGTACGCTCGTGAGCGGTCGGCCGATAAGGAAATGACCAGGCGTCAAAGCGGTATAATCGGACGGATCGTCGCTAAGTGGAGAGATCGGTCGCGAGTTCAAGCAAGCCTCTATCCTACATAAAAGCGTACCGAATTCAGAGCGAGACAGAGTGCGAGCACCGGTGACTCGCCTGAGATGATGCTTAAAGCTCTTCACTCCAGCCTCCCAAAGCCCGCCGAAATGTGGTGCCGCAGGGGGCACGAAATGCCACCGTACACCGTCGTTGGCGAGAATTTCCTTAAGGGAGGGGTTGTTCACAAGCGCGCGGAAGCTGCGTTGAAGCTCGCGGTCAGCACCCACAAAATTCGTGCCATTGTCGCTATACATGTCCGATGGCAGTCCGCGGCGACTGACAAACCGTTGAAATGCCGCGAGGAATCCATCGGTGGAGTAATCCTCCACACATTCGAGGTGGATCGCCTTAGTGGCGAGACAAACTAATACCGCGACGTAGTGTTTGCTCCCCTTTTGACCGCGACCGACAACGGGGGTAATGTTCATAGGTCCGGCGTAATCTATGCCCGTGTGAGAGAACGGAGGAGCAGGATTTACTCGGGGACTCGGGAGATCACCCATTAGTTGCGTCGGAGTTTTCGCGGAATGTCGAACGCATGTAACACATTTATGAATGTGAGATTTGATCATGCTTCGCGCTGAAATTAACCAATAATTTTGACGGAGACATCTAAGCGTGAGTTGAGTCCCTCCATGGAGGGAGCGTCGGTGTGCTTGATCGATCAAAAGTTCGGCAATATGATGTCTGGGAAGTATGACGGGGTGTCGCTCATTGTAACTCAGCGCGGAGTTTTCGAGCCGCCCGCCAAGCCGGATTAATTTATCTTTCCCGATAAAGGGGTGGAGAGAGCGTAATGAACTTGATCGCGATACAGCGGCGTGAGCGTTCAAAGCTTTCAAGTCATCCGAAAAACAAGTCGCTTGTGCCGATCGAAGCCAAAAGACGGAGGCTTCGTGGATCTCCTCTGCGGTCAAGGGGGACTTGACGATCACCGAAGAGGCGACTTTATTTTTTAAGTTTCGAACGAAACGCCGAATGTACGCGGTAATACGAAGAAGTCGGATCCAGCTCGAGCAGGAGGTGGGCAGATCCCACTCAGGAGCTGAATCGACGAGATGAACGGTAGCTTTACGCGCTTCGGAAGATACCGTTTGTAAAATGTCCTTTTCAATAGGAGTCGGGGGGATCGGCCACGAGGCCGTGGTCGAGCTAAGCCACCGGGGCCCCGACCACCATAATTCATGATTGACGAGATCGGCGGCAGTAAAACCGCGCGAAGCGCAGTCGGCAGGATTTTCCTGGGAGCGAACGTGTTGCCAACGTACGGTCGGAAGGCGCGTCTGCACCTCGGAGACGCGGTTCGCGACATAGGAATTCCATCGGGATGGATGTTGTAAAAGCCAAGCTAATACGATTTGGGAATCAGTCCATCCAAATAAGAAAGCTCGCATCAAGCCCGTGGTGTTTCTTACCCATTCTATCAATCGAATTAATAGAACGACGGCGTTAAGTTCCAAGCGTGGAACGCTAACGGTTTTCAATGGCGCGACTTTCGTTTTGGCCGCGAGGAGGATGACTTGAATGTTAGAGGGAGAATGCACAATTCGGAGGAAAACTACCGCGGCGTAAGCGCGAGTGGAGGCGTCCGCGAAGCCGTGCAATTCAACATCGAGTTTATCTTGACGCATCCCTGTCCATCGAGGAATGCGTATTTTGCTAATATTAGGCAAATCTGAAACGTAATTGATCCACTGATGCAGAAGATCATCGGGGATGGGAGCATCCCAATCAATTTTACGGAGCCAGAGCTCTTGCATCAACATCTTGGCCGCGATGACTATCGGTGACGCCCAGCCGAGGGGGTCATACAGCTTTGCAATAAACGATAAAACGGAGCGCTTAGTATGAACTGTCACGGCGTATGGCGAAATTACGAAACGAAACGAGTCATCGCGCGGAGACCAAGACAGGCCGAGGACCTTGAGCGTGTCATCGTGATTGATCGGATAGTCCGATAATTCCCGTTGGTCCTCTGGAATATCCGTCAAAAGTTCGGCTGAATTCGCGGCCCATTTTCGAAGGGGGAAACATCCGCGATTCATTATGCCCACGAGTTGCTTGCGCTTTTCGAGCAGTGACAGAAGGTCGTCTGCTCC
Source organism: Temnothorax nylanderi (assembly GCF_030848795.1). Taxonomy (NCBI): domain Eukaryota; kingdom Metazoa; phylum Arthropoda; class Insecta; order Hymenoptera; family Formicidae; genus Temnothorax; species Temnothorax nylanderi. Next base: position 70,658 of record NW_027249614.1, on the reverse strand, counting down.
GAAAAGAACATCATCGACGTAGGTCGACTCTTCGATTATATTGACCGCGTCGGGGAAGTCTTTACCTTCGTCGCGAGCTAATTGGAGAAGGGAGCGCTGTGCGAGAAAAGGCGAGGGTTTTTGCCCGTAGGTCACGGTGAGTAAGCGGTAAAGTCGAATCAACAGACTGTCGGGAGGGCGCCAAAGAATTCGTTGATAGTCCGCGTCATCCCGATGCACGAGTATTTGTCGGAACATTTTAGCAATGTCAGCCATATACACGTACCGAAAAAGTTGCCAGCGCAGGATTATCGCGGCGATGTCTTGTTGAAGTTTAGGTCCCGCCATTAGGAAGTCATTGAGCGAGGTTTTGTCGGTCGATGCGCTTGAGGCGTTAAACACAACGCGTAACTTGGTCGTTGTACTTGATTCGCGTAACACAAAATGATGCGGGATGTATATCGGGGGGTAAGGGGGGCGCTCGTCCGCCCGCACCGCCTCCATGTGCCCCATCGATTCGTATTCCCTTAAAAAATCGTGATACTGCGCGGCGATTTCTGGTTTCCGCGAGAGTCGGCGCTCCATATTGGAGTACAGAAAGGAAGCCTTTCGAAAGGTGTCGCCGACGCAAGGGGGGCCGTCTTTAAACGGCAAACGCACAATGTAGCGTCCTTGTGAATCGCGAGAATGAGTCGTCGCAAAATGCCTCTCGCAACGTTCGTCCTCTTCGGTGAGAGGAGTTCGAGAGGGGATACTTTCGTCCTCCCAAAAACTTTGAATTAAGGAATTCGTATCCTCGCAGGATACGCAATTCAGGACAGAAGCGGACTCTCCGGCCGGGCGCGCAGGGCCGACGGGACCGGAGAGGATCCATCCGAAAATTGTAAGCTGGCCCGTCGGTGTGCCGACCGGGCCTTGACGTAGGCCGTCGAGTAGCAGAGACCCGTATAAATCCGCGCCGATTAATACATGAATCGGGTGATTACATGAGGGATCAGGATCTGCTAAAGGTAAATCGCGTAGATGCGGCCACATTGCGGCCGGCTTCTGTTGAGAGGCGGTATAAGAAGTGATTCTCTGATATACGTAGCCCGAGAAGGGAAATATCGGTCCCTGTTTGTCGCAGGGCGCGAGAGTAAGATTAACTTGCGACCGCGCGACTCCATTAAATTTTTCTCCAAAACAATGTATTTTCAACGCGGCACGATGACGCCTGGTTCGCATAGTCTGACAAAGAGATTCTGATATGAAACTGTATGTCGAGCCTTGATCTAGTAGTGCACGTACTTTAAATGTGCGGCCCTCGATTGTACTTAAACTAACATACGCGGTGGCGAGAAGTACATGAGGCGGCGGCTTTACAAAATCTCGAGTAGCATGCACGTTTTGAACGAACGCTGAGGGCGCGGCCGGTGACTCGGAGGCAGCGGCGAGTGACACAGCTGACGGAGCTGAGGACGGCGGATTAATCGCGGAAAGCGTACATTTAGTACCAGCTTCCGTACCCTCGCGGTGAAGCAGCGAATGGTGAGCTTGGTGGCAGTGATTGCACCGTCCTTTACTCGGACAATTGTTTAAAAAATGCTCGGTTCTCAAACAATTAAAGCAACATTTATGCTGTCGCGCGGCGAGTCGACGCTGCTCGACCGACAGACGTAGAAATTGATTACACTTTGCCAGACCATGGTTTCCGGAACAACGGACGCATTTGACGGGCGAAACAGTATTCACCGAAGCACGAGCTTTATTACCGCGCGCACCATTTGCCGCAGATTCGGATTGCGAAGGGTAATCCGCGAGACCGCGAATGCGAAGAGTCATGAAGTCATGAATCTCTTTATACGTAGGGTACGCATCCGTGTCGCCTCGTTTAAGATGCCATTCATTTCGCGTTCGCGGACTGAACTTTTGCGAGATAATATAAACTAGGAGGTCGTCCCACATATCGACCGGACGATCGAGATTCGTTAACGCGGCGAGAGATGCGGACACACTATCGCGAAGTTTTTTCAACTCGGTCACGTTCCCGTTTTTCATTTTCGGTAAGTCGGCGAACGAATGGATATGCGCGTGAATAATCGCGTTGCGGTTGTCGTATTCGTCGGTAAGAAGTTGCCAAGCTGCCTCGTAGTTCGCGTCAGAAATTTGAATGTTATTAATCAACGACGCGGCCTCGCCGGAGAAGCTCGCTTTCAGATAATGTAATTTTTGCGTTCTTGTCAACGATTCACTGTTTGCTACTAAAGACTCGAAGATTCCGCGAAAATTCTCCCATTCAGCGAAAGCACCAGAAAAGTTCGGAAGCGAGATACGAGGCAGATGCAATGACACTCCGGAGTGCGCGTCGCGATAAGAAGACTCGTTACCTCGATACGGCGCGCTCGGGGCGTCGCTACTTAATTTACCGATGACCTCGTGGAGATGGTCCGCCGCGTCGAGGTAGGCGTCCTCGGCGGCAAGAAATTCCTCGTCTTTGAAGTAGTGGGTCGACTTCTTCTCCTCCGCCGTAGCCGTCTGCAGCAGCTGGACATGGAGGGCTTGTACTTTCTCCCAGAGACCCTCCAAATTCGTCAGTCTCCCCTTCGTCTTAGGGAGAGTGACCTGAGCCTTGGGAAGCTTTTTGAAGTTAATCAGCGACCGTCGGAGCTGGTCAATCGCATTGCCTTGAGCAATGAGTAGATTTTCGAGATCCGAAGACATGTCAAGCGGATGTCTGGATCGTGTAGAAATCTTTCAGACACTTGCGTGTCAATCTTCTTGTCGAGCGAAGACGCTCGTGTGCGACTCCGCGGCGAGTAGCAGGGCGATACTCGCGGGAGGCAGGGACGTCTGGCATGTCTCGGTGTGCGACTCCGCGGCGAGTAGCAGGGCGATACTCGCGGGAGGCAGGGACGTCTGGCACGTCTCGGTGTGCGACTCCGCGGCGAGTAGCAGGTACTCGCGGGAGGCAGGGACGTATAGCACGTCTCGGGGTGCGACTCCGCGGCGAGTAGCAGGTACTCGCGGGAGGCAGGGACGTATAGCACGTCGCAACGCAGGGCGCCGTCGGGCGGCGGATGCGTATCGCAAGGAGCACGATACGTTTGCTGGAGGTCACGCAGGAGCCTCCGAAGCACTTAACAAAATCACAAGGCACCAATCTTTAGGAGAGCGGGTGCAGAGCGCTCAATGTTCGGAGTGAGCCACGGAGTCGAGGGCACGTATCGCGAAGTACCCGATGAACCGGGACAACGGTTCGAACGGCGAACTCCTTTTTTGAGCGAGTCGTGTAGGCGCGACGGTATGTCGATCTCGGCGTAGCACGACGCGATCACTGTTGAGGCGGTCGAACTGTCTATGCCGGTCTTTTATCACTGATCCGGCTCGAAGGACCATTAAATGTTAGTGGACCGCTCGACGTTTTCGCGTTGCGCGCCGTGGAGAGTGCAAGAAAATAAGTACAAGAAATAACAGTCAGTCAACTTTATTAAAAGCGGTTTACACTGTATGCGCGTTTCTCTTTCGCGCTCGCTATTTCGCACTCGCTATTTTACTCCGCGTTCTCGACGTCGATCAATGTATCGCGTACGAGTTATGACGGCTCACTGCCCGTCCCGGCCGGAGCAGGCAAGGGATCGCGGCCGGAGCTTCGCGTTAGGCCGCGAGGAATTTGGTGACGCGAGATCCGCTGACTGGCTCCAAATCGACTAGCGCGCAGACTATTGGCCGAGGTACTTGCGATCACGCGATAGACACCTGCAAGCCGTTTGCTCGCAAAACACCCAAAAAAAGGGGGGAAGCAAACGCTCGCGGTTTGGAGCCTTTCGAGCGTTCTCGAATAATGCTTGCTGTCTCGTCGAAGTTCGAGAATATTCAGCTCGCATTTATTCAATTCTCAACAACCATCGAGTTGGACAATCAATTGTAGGTTTTTTAAAATTTTGTTTTTTTATTAAATATATAAATGTTTGTGTTCTAAGCTTTTTTGCTAAATTTCTGGCTTTTGAAATTAATTGTGATGCAGTTTTTGTTCTTTTTAAGGCATCATCAACTGCTAATTGCAAAGTATGAGCTGCACATCTAATACCTGAAATTTATGTCAAGTATTGATTATTTATTATATAATAATATTATTATTAAAAGATAACAAGTTTTTATTTAATTATAACGTAAATATTATACTCAATGTATTTTAAATTTTTTAAGAATTAGTACATCAAAAATCAGGTAAAATTTATTTAATATGTAATGGTTGCTTTATCACATGTAGCATATGATGTAACATTTATCTTTACCTTCTATTAAAACTTAAAACATTAAAAGGTAAAAAAATCAGAATCAAATATGTAAGTTTTAAATTATTAACGATGTAAATATAATATAAATAATAAAAAACAAAAGAATTATACAAATACAATCAATTGGAATCAAAAGCCATGCAATCCAAGCCTAGGTCTTTGACGGCCTTTATGTTAGTTTCTGTATATATATATATCTATATATATACATATAATTTTTCCAACAAACTGCGCGCCGATTATTTGTCGGACTTTAAAACACAGTTATTGTTAGAATTAAAACCCTTCCCTCCCCGGAATTAAATCGACTCGATTTAATTATCTAAAAACTGTAAAGAATTTTATTGCGAAACAATATAACCTCAGCCAGGGTTCGAACCTGGAACCTCCCTCATTCCGTGTAGGGCGTCGTACCAATTCGACCACCGAGGCATGTGGTAATATTTATCGCAATAACCGGTGATAATAGTTTGAAACGTCTTTCTCAGGCGACGTGAATAAATAATAATAAGAGAATTAGGATCGTAACAATAGGGGAGACCGGGGCTAAAAGGTCAACGGGGTTGAAGCGTCAAATCAAATATCTCGGAACCTGTATATTGTGCGAACTCGCTATTAACATTGTAAACGCTGCTTATGGTACCCATGTGACCAACGGAGTTTCGGCAGGTTACCTGCCGTGTTATGATTTTTACGAGGGCAAACGTGTTTTCAGAAGGTGAAAGTGAAATTTTCTGCGCGTGGAAATTTTGTAATATCTGCAATAATATTTGCTCTCCAAATCTCGAGGTACGTGATTATAAAGAGTAATGCATGCTGAACACGAATCCAGTGTAGTTTTTTCATTATCGTTGATGTCTAATATTTCGTGGGCGATCAAACCTGAAACTTGTGTTTGGGGCTAATCAGTCAATAAGCACCCGGGGCTGGTCAGTCACTGTGGCGGGCCGGGCGCACGACTTCAGCTCACGGCGAATTCGGCAATTTCAGGTTAGGTTTCCCTCGAGCGTGATTCTGTCTTCCCTTGCACGTGCGTCAGTTTGTATAGGAGGGAAATAGTACGCACGTATCGTCGCAAAACGGGTGTTTTGGCCGACCGAAAAGATGGCGGACCGTTGTTTTTGAGATCGCTCGCGCTCACGGCACGTCGGCGAGGTACGGCGAGGCACGGCACGGCTCTGAGATCCCGCGATTTCCGCACGAGAGTTGACATGCCGCGCGCGCGGTAGATCGTCGTTGTTGGTCGTTGTGTCAGTGACAGTCGCGCGTGCGACCGCATCGTCCAGCGTTTGCCGCATCGTCTCGGCGTCATTGTCGCCGGCGTTGTAGTGGTGGTGGTGTCGGTGGTGGTCATCGTCGTCGTCGTCGTCGTCGTCGTGGTGGTCATCGTCGTCGTCGTCGTCGTCGTCGTCGTCGTCGTCGTCGTCGTCGTCGTCGTTCGTCGTCGTCGTCGTCGTCGTCATCGTCGTCGTCGTGGTGGTCGTGGCCGTCGTCGTCGTGGTGGTCGTGGCCGTCGTCGTCGTCGTCGTCGTCGGCGCGTCAAGGAATCGGCGCGAGGACGCCGTCGAGTCGGTAAAATGGTCGCGCTCCACCGCGAGCTTTTCTAACCCCCCTGTCGCTATTTATCGCTCACCCGCGAGAAACGCGGCTTGGTTAGGTTGCTCGAGGGTCCGCGCTGATCCTATGGCATCGGAACGCCGTCACGCGTGTTCCCCGTGGTTGCCCGCGTTGACAATATGACGTGCCGTTGGGGAGTTTACGATTTGGTTAACCTCTGTATTCACGTGCCTAAATTGTTTTATGGAATAGGTAAAACAATTATTTTTTAATAATGTTTCGCATAAAAATTTTAAATAAATTTTTATATTTTTCTCTTAAAAAACAATTATTAAAATGTATCCTATCATTTTTCCGGATTAGATGTACGTATATGTATTGAAAATGCAGTGTGACTGATTAACCCCGGGGGGGTGACGCTTAAACCCCGGCATTTTTGAGATTTCAATTTTTCCACCGTTGTCGTTTTTGCTCTATACCGGTTAAACAAAGCGACGTAGATAAAAATTTCCTATATAAATTTTGTAGCTAAAGGTTCGCTCTTTACAGTGGTATACCACATTTAACTAAAATTATTTATTTTCTTGTTAAAAATCGGCACCGAAAAAAAACTGACCTTTTAGCCCCGGTCTCCCCTATACAATCAATTAGAATCAAAAGCCATGCGATCCAAGCCTAGGTCTTTGACGGCCTTTATGTTAGTTTCTGTATATATATATATATCTATATATATACATATAATTTTTCCAACAAGACCTAGGCTTGGATCGCATGGCTTTTGATTCTAATTGATTGTATATTGTTACGATCCTATTTCTCTTATTATTAATTATACAAATGTTTTTAAGAATTTTAAATAGTTATAATTTAAAGTAATACAACCCATGTGCGAATTTCATAAAGGCTCAGTGCTGGCTTGGTACTGGTGCCAGAGTTACCAGTACTGGCTGACGATTCTGGGCCAGTACAAGCTAAGATCGGGGTCATTACTGGGGCAATGTCGGAATGATAACACGGGTCCCAGTCTTGGCGCCAACTTTGGCCCGACACAGAGTACTAGTACGGAGACAACACTGATTGCCAGTATTGGGCCAACTCTTGGCGCCAACTTTGGCCCGACACAGAGTACTAGTACGGGGATAACACTGATTGCCATATCATACTCGCGGCGTGTTGCTTTCATGCCGCGGTCGTTACTTCCGGCGCCGCTCGAGCAAAAAGCTTTCTAAATTCCCTCGCGGCGTGTTGCTTTCGCGCGGTTGTTACCTCCGGCGCCGCTCGAGCGAGAATTTCTCCAAGTCCAATTCGGTCTTTCGATACTCGTGGCAATGCTGTGTTCGTATAAGTTACACGACGGTGGCGATCGACTACGAGCGCGAGCGAACGGGAAACGATGCTCCCCGCATCGACTTCGTCGTATGTGCCCCTTTCGTGTACGTATTCCATGGAATGCGTTGTGCACAAACGTTTTACACATTTGTACGGACCAAGCGAAACGCGTTTGCACGTCCGTACGTATCGCTCGTGTCGCTCGGCTCGCCGAGCGCACCGCACCTCTTAAGGTACGTGTTCATGGTGTTGCTCGTCGCTCATATTCAGCGACAAACAAGTCACGTGATATCATATGTCGCTGATCTTGACTGTCGCTCGTGTAAATGAGCTAGCTAGCGATAAATTTTTGACGCTTATATTAATTCTTGTATAAAATATTAAAATGTATCAAGAAAGATATCACGAGTGGACTTGTCAAGTTGCTGCGATGATATATCATAAAACTGAGGAGGAACGACGTCGAAATAAATTACTTGCAGCTGTATACATTAGTGAAAGCATAACCTTAAAAAAAAGTACAAAAAAAAGAGATTTTGGATTGATCCATTATTCGAAAAACGACGTCAACATGGATTTTATTATGCATCGGTGCCGAGATTAACACCAGAAAATTTCCGAAATTATTATCGCATGACAACAACGCAATTTGAGGAATTGTTGCACTTTGTGGCACCTGCAATTACAAAACAAACCGTAATTAGAGAACCATTACCTCCTGCAGAACGATTATCCATAACATTGAGGTTTGTTTGTTTTTATTTATAATTACATTACACCATGAATTACAAAAATAATTATATCTGATCTAATTATATTTAGATATTTATCAACTGGTGATTCAATGCATTCAATGTCGTATCATTATCTCGCTGGAGTATCGACAATAAGCCACATTATAGGAGAAACGTGTGATGCTATATGGAACTCTATCCGTCAGGAAGTACTCTCACCATTAAAAACTACAGAGGAGTGGTTACATATTGCTAATGAATTTGAAGAGAGATGGAACTTTAATCATTGTATAGGAGCAATTGACGGTAAACATGTTATTATTGAGGTAATATTACTGATTAATGCTATATTTACTATACATATATTGGAAATTACAAGTTTGATTCCCAGATAGCCAAGCGAGATTTAGCATATCGAGTAAACTGATGTACTGCACGTATTATTGTAAACTTGCCGACAATTTGCTGTCATCGGAATCTAACGTGGAATTGAGTTAGCATCAGGAGAGCAAATAGACTTCATGAATTTATGAAATTGTAAGAGCATGCATGAGGAATAATAAACTCGTCACCTTGACAGCAAATTGACGGCACGCCATGAGCTTGCATTTCATACATAGCATCATGACGGCAACGTGACGGTAAAATGACGACACTTATGATATCAAACGTTGTACACAAGAAGTAGAGTATCTATTGAATATTGATGAAGTTTCTAAACTACATCTTGATGTCGACAATTTGTCAATATCATAAGATTATTCTTCATGGGCGACAATTTGTCGGCAAGCATGGATGAAGCTAAGGGCTTCACACCTTAGCAGAAAAGCAGAAAGCAGAAAAGCAGAACCTAATCAGAACTCTCACCCCATAGTAGGCAATATGTATTGGTATATACTACTACATACTGCTTACTATGAGTGAGAGTTCTGATTGGATTCTGCTTTTCTGCTTTCTGCTTTTCTGCTAAGGTGTGAAGCCGCCCTAAAAGACTCCATAGACGCGGCAACGCCGTGCGGCAGAGTGCGTTAACCAATCAGAAGACTGCCGCAAGTCGCCTGCGTTAATCTGCGGCAAAATTAAAATTTGTTGATTGGTCAACGCACTCTGCCGCACGTCGTTGCCGCGTCTATGGAGTCTTACATTAGCATTAGCTTTATGCTGCGTTCCCACTATACGCGTCGTGACGCGACGCACGACGCGTATAGTGAGAACTCAGCCTAATTTCCCGACGCTTGACGCACCCATGTAAAGGCGCCTGTGGCTCCAGCGTCAGCTGCGCAACAATCTTCTGCGCAGCTTGACGCTCGCATGTAACTGCACCTTAATCCTTCTATCTTGGATGAAGCGCCCGCGGGAGAATAAGAGAAGAACGATAAGACTCTTTGGCAAAGAAGACAGTAAAATAAGAGACGAGTTTGTGTCCTGATGAGACGAGGAATTGATACGAAGTATATAAGAACTTCAATGTGTGTGCGCCGAACGGATACACGAGGTGAGCGTTTGTCTTTTATTAAATGTAATAACAATGGCCCGATAATTAACTACTTGACCCCCCTTATGGAAAAATACACTCAACGTCTTAAAGTTGGGTGTGATTTCGGACCGCCAATTGAAGATTAACCAATCAAAGATGTTGAAATGATGGTTAACTTTCATTGGCGGTCCGAAATCACACCCAATTTTAAGACGTTGAGTGTATTTTTCCATAAGGGCCGTGGCACGTGTGCAGGCTTTGGAGAAGTATTATCTTAAAAGAATATTAATTATTGTTATTATTATAATTAATACATACCCTGCTGCAAATCTCCTTTGTCTTTATAAACATGAGGTTTGTCAAAGCGGTAGTGTACGGATTTCTTAAAGAAACATTACTTCGAACATATATAATTTAGCATGTAATGTTTCAATGCTATTAGAAAAATAATTAACAAGTTATTCATTTTGTGTTGATAGCTGCATGAAATATTACATTTTATTATTTATTATTTATTACAACATGCTATATTATATATGTCGTAAATGTTCGTTTAACAAATCAGTACACCGACATACCTCAGAAGTGGAGATTTCCTATCGACAGTTTCTAAACATTATTCATCGATTGCCATCATATAAGATATGTACATTTGATCCAATGATATTTTACTTTATTAGATATGATAGATTAGTATTAAGAAGTCACTCAGAGTTTACGTACATACATATTTGATTCAAAGCGATGCTTAGTGCACCTTATTTAAAAATCTACTTGTGAGATATGTAGGTGTACTGATTTCTTAAACGAACATTTACGACATATATAATATAGCATGTAATATTTCATAGCATGTCAATACAAAGTTGAAAATCTGTTACTAATTTTCTATCAACACCATTGAAACATTTTACATGCTAAATTATAAGTAAATATGTCCTAAATGTTCTTTTAAGAAATCAGTACACCACCGCTTCGACGAACGTCACGTTTTTAAGACAAACTGCGAGCATCGATCGATTTGTGTCTAATATGTTCGTACACTTGGTGCTTGCGTGGTATTGAAATATACAATATTAGTAATGCGATTATAAATATATTAAACACAATTGATGTAATTATAAAACATTTATTCATTTATTTCTTTTTATTTTACATAATTGTTTTAAATACAATGTTGTTTTATTTGCCCAAAAATCTGAAACTCGGGTTACGTCCACGATCACGCAATACATTTATATATACTTTTTTAATTTCAAATTGTATTTGGCTACTCGGTTCGGTTCCTTAGGTTCGATTTCGGTCAAGCTGGTTTTTTTTGGTTATTTCTATTCTTCTTGTTAATTTTTAGTTCGGTTTAGTTAGGTTTAGTACTATTTTATGTGGATGTAAATCTTTTCCACAGTTAGGAATATTGCGTACTTTTTTAAAATTATTACAATCTTTTCCTTCTATTCTTCATTTAAAAGTTGAAAAATCAAGCTCAAATTCAAGTCTTTGTATATTAAGATTTTGCTGTCTGCAAACATTGATTCTTTTTCTTTTTTTCTACTGTGAAAATATTGTTGATGAATTTGTGCGCTTTTTAAATTTATTTTATTGCGAGTTTTAATTTATCACTTAAATATTCTTTTTATTATACTAGACGCATTAACGGTGACATGAATCCCTACAAAAGGAGGCCAAAGTTGCGGCCAAAGTTTAGAGGTCGGAAACCGATGTACAAGGTAACATCACGCCAACGCACCAATTTACTGCGACAATTGCGGCAAAGCAATGAAACGAGTACTGATATGCGCCCGAAAAGTCAAGCAGCGCAGGTTGCGTGCGATCCTTGCATCAACGACAGAGCGTTGTTTCCTGACTCTGAAAGTTGCCATAATTCGGCAATGTCTGTTATTAGTGAACCTTGCTCTGGACCGTCTACTTTGGTTTCCGCATCAGTTGATGTCGATAGTGTTGGTTCAATCCATCCTGACAATACCAATTCCGCTCTTGTAAATCATTGCAATAACGAGGAGGTGATGGAACCTGCTCAAGCGTTTCGACAATCTCTAGCATCGGCTTTTGTAAAGGGAAATCTCACGCATACGCAAGGGAACATCATTTTAAAATCACTGCATACCCTTCCGCAACTCGCTTACCTTCCGCGAGATACGCGAACGCTTTTGAATACTCCTCGAGTTAGTCCTCAAGTGCGCAATATTTATCCCGGGGAATATCTTCATATTGGGTTTGAAAAAGCTCTTACTCGCATTTTATTGAAAACTCCATCGCATTTATTTCCAGATATACTCCACATCGATTGCAGTACTGATGGTGCCAGATTAAATAAATCTGGCAGTATGCAAATTTGGCCTATTCAATGTTCGGTCGCAAACATTCCACGCAGCAAACCTGAAGTTGTAGGGATCTACAAAGGATCAAAAAAACCTGCAAATATCGACGATTTCCTTAATGACTTTATTGAAGACGTTCTTCAAGTCATTAAGGGGGGATCCTGGTGTAGAGGGTCAAAAAAATCGAATTTTTTTTTTTTTTTTAAATCAATAGTACACTATTCGTGGAATGTATTCCTAAAGTTACAGTAAGAAATTCGAAATTTTAAAGGCCTTACAGCCATTTCTTGCGCGCAGGTATACGAGCGCGCGACATGAGCGCGCGAGCCGCGATCGGCGCGACGGCTATTATGACCTTTCTCGTGCGCTATCTACTATCAGCTAAGATGCGCTGTTGTTTTGGAACGTTTGTTTTGGAGCATTTATTTTGGAACGTCAGTTCTGCTCTGAATTTCCTGAACGTATCTAACGGCAAAACGATGCCCTCTCGGAAAAGAAGTAGAGCCGATAATGCTCGTAGCGCGAGGCCTCGGAAGCGAAAGTTTAACGGCAACCAGTTTTCTGAACAAAGTGAAGCTGTAGGACAAAGTGCGACCGCGAGAAAATTAGCAACTGCTAGTAATGAAAATGTGACTTATACTCTTACTCTATTTTATAGACTTATTGAATTTGTTAGTGTTTTTGGCGCACTTTCAGAAATACTTATTTGTAAAGATTGCAAGCAAAAAGTGGAATTCCAAGAAAGTGGACATCGGGGCCTCGGATTTAAACTTGTTGTTTTGTGCCGCTGTAATCGTCGAGAAATTAATTCAGGGCCTTTCATAAGCAATGGTTATGAAATTAACCGACGAATAGTTCTCGTAATGCGGCTTTTAGGCGTCGGTAGAGATGGCATAAACTTATTTTGTGGCCTTATGGACATCGGGCAAGGCCTAAGTAAAAGTACGTACGACCTTATAGTGGGGCATATTCGTAATGCCGCGAAAGCAGTGTTCGATGTTTTGTGCCAAAAAGCCGTAAAAGAGGAAAAAGAAGAAAATGAAAAAAGAGGAAGACCATCTACAAATTTGAAAGTATCCGGCGATGGGTCATGGAAGAAACGCGGCTTCACTTCGTTATTTGGTGTGACAACTCTGATTGCTTATTATAGCGGAAAAGTAATAGATCTTGTCATAAAAAGTAGTTACTGTCAAGCGTGTACGGTTTGGCGCAAAAGAGAAGGTACTGAAGAGTATGCTAATTGGTACGAAAATCACCAAGAAGAGTGCGCATCAAATCATGATGGTTCTGCGGGCAAAATGGAAGTCGATGCCGTTAAAGAAATGTTTTCTACATCTGAAAATAAATATGGAGTGAAGTACGGAAACTATATCGGAGACGGTGACTCTAAGACGTTCAAAGCTATTTTAGATTTAAACCCGTACGGAGATGATTTTCCAGTATCAAAAAATGAATGCATTGGACACGTTGAGAAACGAATAGGCAGTCGGCTTCGAAACATCAAAAAAGAAAAAAAGCTTGGCGGAAAAGGGAAGTTGACTGACGTTCTTATAAAAAAGCTTACAAATATTACGGATTAGCAATTAGAAGAAATATTGAATCCGTCGATGGAATGGAGAAAGCTATAATGGCCACATATTTGCACTTGTGTTCAACAAATGAAAATCCAAGGCACGAAAATTGTCCAGAAGGCGCAGACAGCTGGTGCAAGTATCGTGTCGCTCAAGCCTTAGGTACACATTTCAACCATCCGCCTCCGCTTCATCCAGATATTGCGAAGAATATACTGCCTATTTATGAAAACCTTTCTAAGAAAGATCTGTTAGAAAGGTGCTTAGGCGGGCACACGCAAAATGCCAATGAAAGTTTCAATTCCACCATTTGGCGGCTAGCTCCGAAACACCTGCACTCTGGCGTAAAAATTATTGAAATCGCCGCCTATATAACCGCAGGCATATTTAATGAAGGATATTTTGCTGTTCTCAAGATTATGGAAATCTTACAAATAAAGATCGGGCCTCAATGTAAATTATTCGCGGACAATTACAAGGTCGAGCGGACGAAGAGGCAAGAACGCCGCAGCTTCAGTAGCAGCAGAGAAGCTCGATTGGCTCGAAAACAACGACAAATCGAGCAAAACGAGCTCTTCGAGGAGGCAGAAGGTATATTATACGGACCTGGAATAGCAGATTAACGTCAGAGAGCGGTAAGTTTCTAAAAATATTTGTTTCTCTGTACCGAAAACTTTAAACGCGTTTTTCTCGAAACCACGTTTTTGAAATTGGTGGGCACGATAACTCAAAAACTATTTGACCAATCAAGTTGGCTCTTGTACGTACATATAGTTTATTACATTTACTAGGAGATGAACCTCTCAAATTAATAAAATAATTAATTTAAACAATTTTTATTGCATAAATAAAGTTCAAATTTTTGAGTAAAAATTGCATTTTTTTTTAAGTGCCGCCATTTTGTCAATTTTCAACTTTTTTGCATTTTCTTAGATTCATCTCCAAACCATGTTTATAAACAATAAGAAATCTTTTTGTTTTTTTGTTTCAGACGAGTACAAAAGGAGCTAGAACGCCCACCGTTTTCCATGTTTTAAAATTGACGCTCGTACTTACGCTCTTATAAACCTAATTTATTATATTTTTTTTAACTAAAAAAAATTTTTTTATATACTTTAATTATGTAATAAAATAGCCCAAAAGTTGTCAAAGCGATTTATTAAATAGTTTCTTTTAAAAAAATTCCCGAAAATACCTTTATTTTCAGTGGTCTACACCAGGATCCCCCCTTAAGACAGGTGGTATCGTTTTCCTTCAAAAACAAATCCCTGTTACATTGAGGGCTTTTATTGCAGACGCGCCTGCACGCTCATGGCTGTTAAATCATTTCGGTTATACTTCCAGTCATCCGTGTTCGAAATGCAAAGTAGTTGGTATCTCTTGCGATGGCCAATTGGTCTTCACTGGCATAAAACATCGCATTCGGACCGACGACGAATATGCAAGACTTGTCGATGATGAGCATCATAAGGGACCGAGTCCCCTATCTCGTTTACCCATTGGATTAGTGTCACAGGTACCCGTTGAGTTTATGCATTTAATTTGCATTGGTGTCGCCAAAAAATTGTTGATGTCTTGGATCACTGGCAAATATGGAAAAAAAATGAAATTGTCCGGTCGAAACCAAGACCAAATTTCAAAAAGACTTGAATGTATTGCGCAGTATTGCCCGCGAGAATTTTCAAGAAAGCCGAGACCATTGTCCGATTACAAAGATTATAAAGCAACGGAAGGTCGTCAGTTCACTTTGTATACTGGACCCGTAGCTTTGCGAGGTATTATGGACGAGCAAGGTTACAAGCACTTCTTGCTTTTTCACGCGGCTATTCGTGCACTATGTTCCTCTCCACTCTCACTAACTTTGATAAACTTTGCAAAGCTTGCATTAGAGAAGTTTGTCGAGACCTGTCCACGCTTTTATAAGCTAACTTTTCTATCGTACAATGTGCATGCATTGCTGCACTTAGCACAAGATGCTGAACGTCTAGGTCCACTCGACACTTTTTCGGCATTTCCTTATGAAAACAATATGACGTTCTTTAGAAAATTTTATAGGAAGCCCTGTAGTCCTTTGCAACAGTTTGCCCTCAGACAAGCCGAAAGAGAGAAAAGGGAGGAACTTAAACCCCCAACTGTTACCAATGCAATTAAAGTTTTCCAAAGGCACAGTAACGGCCCTTTATTACCTACACAATTATCCTCACGCTGTGTCCAGTATAAGAAACTACAGACTGAGAGATTCTTCATTCACGTAGATTCTTTAGGCGATAGATGCATCATTTTAAATAATCGTTCAATATGCGTTGTACGCAATATTATTAAAATTGATGACATCTATTATTTGGTATTGAATAAATTTCAAATCGTTGAAGACTTGTATGATGTTGCTGTTCCATCATCTGCATTAGAAATTGTCGTGTGTTCCGCATTGTCTGAGGATTTGGCGATAGCGGCTTTGAATGAAGTTAAAGCAAAATGTTATTTGATGCCGTACTGGAGAGTCCAGAGTAGCAACGATTCAGAAGTCAGTGTTGATGAAGGAGATGAGTTCGTTCCAGACAAGTTTGTTGTTTCATCCCTGTTATAGGTGACACACAAACACACACACACACACACGCGCGCGCGCGCGCGCGCACATACACGCTTACACATGGAATCAGATATCTGTCACGTCCTCATCGTTGATCCCGATCGAGTTATACTAAGAGCAGAAATTTTAATGAAACGGACACTTAAACATTTTACAAGCAGTTTATATACACAGCTATTTTCATTTCTTGTTTACGTTAATCCCTATTGTCTGGACAGTTCAATCTGTGGGAAATGCGTGAGAATCATCTTTTCTTCTTACTTATATTTTAGTGTTTAAATTCTCATGTCATAATCAAGGTGCAATCAAACTGAACAATGAGTTCAGGATCCCGGAAGGTCTCCCTGTCGAAACGACATGGTATCAAGAAAATTTTAATACAAACGGGACAGCTGAAACGGTAATTCTGTACTGTCAGACTCTTTATTGCAGTAGTGCATGTGTTATTTCTTGTGAACTGAATATAGTTGTACAACTCCCCATACGGCATTGAACATTCCTGTTACGTTTCAGAAATGTTCAATGCTGTATATGTAGGTCTGTTCAATATTAAGTTAAATAAAAAGAGAAACGTTGATATGAAGTTGGGATTAATATTTTTGTGCAAAATATTCTGTGAGAGGTGTTAGTTTCATAGAACTGTCGTTAATAATTTTTATATATTTGTTACTTATTTTCAGTAAAGATTGTTGTTAATAAAGATACCATATTGCATGTTATCTGATAAGAACACAATTTTGTACAGTTATATGTGTATTTATATAGTATAAAATGTTATGTAAAAATGTTATGTAATACAGCATGACAAAATCTC
Organism: Temnothorax nylanderi; assembly: GCF_030848795.1. Taxonomy (NCBI): domain Eukaryota; kingdom Metazoa; phylum Arthropoda; class Insecta; order Hymenoptera; family Formicidae; genus Temnothorax; species Temnothorax nylanderi. The sequence goes on along the minus strand of NW_027249614.1, from coordinate 53,991 downwards.
TGCATACCATCATAATTAAACATTTTTAATAACCAATAACACTGCAACTAATTTAAAAAATAATGCTTGCGCAGGATGAATGCTGGAATCGTTTCATCGTTTAAGCGACAAAGTGGCATTGTCCAAAGGCGTACGAGACAGTCAAACCGGTAAACACGACGTATTTACTTATAAACTTATACATATATATATTGCTGCCAAAAAGATTCGAAACTGTGAGATATTTCAAAAACTATTTAATTATAGTAGTGATTCAAATTGCAGGGAAGGTCATCCATCGCGTATCATCAAAAAACCAAAAAAATACGTTACAACATCATCTGAGCCGGAGACTGGGAAGAAGACTACTACTGACAATAAGGAAAATGAGAAAGACATTGAAGAACATATCAATGACTTACGGAGAAACCTAAGTACCGAAAATACCACTCTGAATCACCTGAGTGCTAGTCAAGTGTTCGGATTAGCGCCATTGAAACCAGTCGTAGCGGATACTACAGGCCCCGTCACACCCGAAAACGCCACGGAAAAAACGTACACGCCGCTATTGCCGCTAGTGCCATCGGCGCGCTCAACAGGATCTGCAGACCCGTACATATCCGGAAGCGCTTGTAACATTGACGTCTCCAAGTCGAACTGTTATCAGCCTTTCGAAAAGTTCACACGGCCACGCTACGACAACGCGATGCTTTGCGGAAATGAGCTTATTGAGCAACGTCAGTACGCAGCACCATCGGCACCGTGCACCACAATGTCTCGCTCCGCTGCGACAATCGTCGATTTTCGAGACCAATTATATACGGGTTTGCGGGAAGGACCTGAAAATACTCGTCAATCAATGCTGAGAGACATTCCTCAATACGGGTGTAACCCTAGCCGTACCACGCGAGACGATGAAATGCAGTACGTGTTAGAAAAGATGCTTGTTAATGTCTTAAGAATAACTTTATCATTCAAAATTATTGTTTCAGGACATTGCGAGAGAAGATCGACAACTTCGTCACAAGGGAAGAGTACAATAAGTAAATCGAATCGTCTTTTGTATAATTGCAATTGCATTTCATTTTGTGTAATATCAGATTACTGTCATATATAACCCGCACAGCACTGAATGACATCAGAATGTCACCAGAACATTGCAAAATATCGGACATAAGGCGTTGATCTGCTGTCAAAATGTCTTTGATATCATCGCTAGAATATTGCAGATTTCAAATTTGACATTCGGTACTGTGTGGAATTTAAAATGTTACAGATTTTCAGATTTTAGAAGCAACGTTTATTATATAAGAAAATTAATGAAATTTACAGAAAATAATGAAAATCAGTAATTTTTTGTATGACAGTTATTTAAGGGGGGATCCTGGTGGTATTTTCGGGAATTTTTTTAAAAGAAACTATTTAATAAATCGCTTTGACAACTTTTGGGCTATTTTATTACATAATTAAAGTATATAAAAAAATTTTTTTTAGTTAAAAAAAATATAATAAATTAGGTTTATAAGAGCGTAAGTACGAGCGTCAATTTTAAAACATGGAAAACGGTGGGCGTTCTAGCTCCTTTTGTACTCGTCTGAAACAAAAAAACAAAAAGATTTCTTATTGTTTATAAACATGGTTTGGAGATGAATCTAAGAAAATGCAAAAAAGTTGAAAATTGACAAAATGGCGGCACTTAAAAAAAATGCAATTTTTACTCAAAAATTTGAACTTTATTTATGCAATAAAAATTGTTTAAATTAATTATTTTATTAATTTGAGAGGTTCATCTCCTAGTAAATGTAATAAACTATATGTACGTACAAGAGCCAACTTGATTGGTCAAATAGTTTTTGAGTTATCGTGCCCACCAATTTCAAAAACGTGGTTTCGAGAAAAACGCGTTTAAAGTTTTCGGTACAGAGAAACAAATATTTTTAGAAACTTACCGCTCTCTGACGTTAATCTGCTATTCCAGGTCCGTATAATATACCTTCTGCCTCCTCGAAGAGCTCGTTTTGCTCGATTTGTCGTTGTTTTCGAGCCAATCGAGCTTCTCTGCTGCTACTGAAGCTGCGGCGTTCTTGCCTCTTCGTCCGCTCGACCTTGTAATTGTCCGCGAATAATTTACATTGAGGCCCGATCTTTATTTGTAAGATTTCCATAATCTTGAGAACAGCAAAATATCCTTCATTAAATATGCCTGCGGTTATATAGGCGGCGATTTCAATAATTTTTACGCCAGAGTGCAGGTGTTTCGGAGCTAGCCGCCAAATGGTGGAATTGAAACTTTCATTGGCATTTTGCGTGTGCCCGCCTAAGCACCTTTCTAACAGATCTTTCTTAGAAAGGTTTTCATAAATAGGCAGTATATTCTTCGCAATATCTGGATGAAGCGGAGGCGGATGGTTGAAATGTGTACCTAAGGCTTGAGCGACACGATACTTGCACCAGCTGTCTGCGCCTTCTGGACAATTTTCGTGCCTTGGATTTTCATTTGTTGAACACAAGTGCAAATATGTGGCCATTATAGCTTTCTCCATTCCATCGACGGATTCAATATTTCTTCTAATTGCTAATCCGTAATATTTTGTAAGCTTTTTTATAAGAACGTCAGTCAACTTCCCTTTTCCGCCAAGCTTTTTTTCTTTTTTGATGTTTCGAAGCCGACTGCCTATTCGTTTCTCAACGTGTCCAATGCATTCATTTTTTGATACTGGAAAATCATCTCCGTACGGGTTTAAATCTAAAATAGCTTTGAACGTCTTAGAGTCACCGTCTCCGATATAGTTTCCGTACTTCACTCCATATTTATTTTCAGATGTAGAAAACATTTCTTTAACGGCATCGACTTCCATTTTGCCCGCAGAACCATCATGATTTGATGCGCACTCTTCTTGGTGATTTTCGTACCAATTAGCATACTCTTCAGTACCTTCTCTTTTGCGCCAAACCGTACACGCTTGACAGTAACTACTTTTTATGACAAGATCTATTACTTTTCCGCTATAATAAGCAATCAGAGTTGTCACACCAAATAACGAAGTGAAGCCGCGTTTCTTCCATGACCCATCGCCGGATACTTTCAAATTTGTAGATGGTCTTCCTCTTTTTTCATTTTCTTCTTTTTCCTCTTTTACGGCTTTTTGGCACAAAACATCGAACACTGCTTTCGCGGCATTACGAATATGCCCCACTATAAGGTCGTACGTACTTTTACTTAGGCCTTGCCCGATGTCCATAAGGCCACAAAATAAGTTTATGCCATCTCTACCGACGCCTAAAAGCCGCATTACGAGAACTATTCGTCGGTTAATTTCATAACCATTGCTTATGAAAGGCCCTGAATTAATTTCTCGACGATTACAGCGGCACAAAACAACAAGTTTAAATCCGAGGCCCCGATGTCCACTTTCTTGGAATTCCACTTTTTGCTTGCAATCTTTACAAATAAGTATTTCTGAAAGTGCGCCAAAAACACTAACAAATTCAATAAGTCTATAAAATAGAGTAAGAGTATAAGTCACATTTTCATTACTAGCAGTTGCTAATTTTCTCGCGGTCGCACTTTGTCCTACAGCTTCACTTTGTTCAGAAAACTGGTTGCCGTTAAACTTTCGCTTCCGAGGCCTCGCGCTACGAGCATTATCGGCTCTACTTCTTTTCCGAGAGGGCATCGTTTTGCCGTTAGATACGTTCAGGAAATTCAGAGCAGAACTGACGTTCCAAAATAAATGCTCCAAAACAAACGTTCCAAAACAACAGCGCATCTTAGCTGATAGTAGATAGCGCACGAGAAAGGTCATAATAGCCGTCGCGCCGATCGCGGCTCGCGCGCTCATGTCGCGCGCTCGTATACCTGCGCGCAAGAAATGGCTGTAAGGCCTTTAAAATTTCGAATTTCTTACTGTAACTTTAGGAATACATTCCACGAATAGTGTACTATTGATTTTAAAAAAAAAAAAAATTCTATTTTTTTGACCCTCTACACCAGGATCCCCCCTTAATATAACATCAGTAAAAGTTTAATTTTCCAAACTGTCGGATTCCGCAGTGATGTCATGTTTCTAAAAATTAAGTACTTTTCATTTTCTGTGAGTATATAGTAACTTCATAATTTGGTATTTTTAGAACTTTACTGGAGATATCCGAAAAGATACCAACCAAAGATGATTTGCAGTAAGTAAATGTCTTTCTTACAAAATTCTTTCTTTTGAGCGGATCAACTCTCCTCACTGCATTTTTACGTTATACGTGATATATTCGTGAATATGGAACATGTATGTACGCGTAGAAGTGCGATAAGTGCAAAAACTTTTTCTCCAAAAGAACTCTAAGGGACTATCTTACTTTGTCCAAGTTGAAATAAAAAGCGATTATTACCAGTGGATTAGATATATTTCAAAATGGAATTTTGCTAAATATTTACTCCCACCGTGCACTAGAATTCGAGTAATCGGTTCTACAAAATGTGTAACTGTAACGTTCAAGCCTCATAACTCGAAAAGTACTTAAGGAAAAATTATTTAATTATAGTGTTTTGGAAAACTCTCGAGGTAAGCTACAGGAATATGTAATACTTTTCCGTATAAAAGTTTGGACAAAGTAAGATAGTCCCTGTCAGTAATTAACTGGTCACAAAACTGATCACACGAGATCGTATAAAGCACAATATTTCATTTTCAAATATTTTCATTTTCAGAGTTATCAACAGGAAATTGGATAAGTTGTTACGGAAGCGGATAAACGTAATGCCTACAAAACCTACGTCGTTTCCTCTGTCGTCTGTGGAAGAGGTGGTAGCGTTCGAAAATGTTAATGACGAAGAGTACGAAGCTGCTGTGAGTATTACGGATACATAAGAAATGAAAAGTGCATAGGAAACGAAAATGGATTCCCAGTAAACACCAAGTTACATGTAATGTACCTGTTAGTTGTAATTTTCCACTCAACAATATAATTGTAATATAACACGTGTGTTATATTACAATTATATTATTGAGTGGGAAATTACAACAGGTACGTTACATGTAACTTGGTGTTTGCTGGGTTTATTTTATGTTGCTAAATTCGCGGTTTTATACGAATGCAAAATCACGAATAGGAAATATCGTGTTTCAGTTCAAATGAATAAAAAAGTGAGTGAATTGTTTTAAATTTAACTTTAAATTTTAAAAAGTATATCATATATATTAGATATTTATATTATTTTTGAAATCATTGGTACGAAATTTCTTATAACTCACATCAAAATTATAAAATTTTGTATTTATGAAATTTGAGCATCGTTTAAGCCCAAAAAGTCAATTTGGCGACAAAAAATAAAAAAATGACACTGGTACAAAAATTTCCTTGTTCTAAGTACGATGAATAAATTGCCAAATTAACTCTTTAGATTCAATCGGTGCTCATTCGAAATACAAAGAACCGGGGAAATTAAATTTCCTCGAAACGTACCTATGCTATATAAAAAAAAACGGGATTTTTTAAGACAGTTTGATGTTCTTTGAAAAATGTTGAAAAATGATAGATTAAAAAAATTTATAATAACTCAACCAAAAAAGAAATGTATGTTTGACATAACAAGGTGTATTTTACTCTGTGATTTAATGAAAAAAGGTGTTTTTCCCGATTAAATACAATGTTAAATTTCATTCTTTTTGCGTGGACAGAAGATATTACTTCATATCGATTGCAGAATTTTCGTGTTTTTCGCTCTACCCTAGCGCTTATCCGTGAAAAAATTCGAGCCTGTATAAGTATTGACGTCCATCGAAAGAATTTCTTTGAACAGTTTTTAATACAACAGTTGGAATTTTGTGCGTCAGATATTGTTATAAGCCATTATTAATATATGTATTCTAAGCACTTTTCATTTTTCATTAAAATATCAAAAAGATATAGCAATAGGAAAAATGCACGTGGAAAAATTGTGTCCCTAGTATCCCCTTACTGCAAGGTATATGTGATTATTTTTATTTTTTTATGATGTATGAAAATTCCATGAAATTTCAAGTAAGTTAGATACCCGAATAGTCTAAGGCGCAGGTAAACGTCGTGACGAAACGGTATTTGTTGAGACTCATCTTTAGAAATTTATATTATCATTTTAACCAATTGAAGTATAAATTCAATATACGAATGTATACATAGTTCTTTAAGGCTCCTGAATATTCGCCGCGGACATATTGAAAACGTGACGTTATAAGCGAGAAATGACACGATAGACACGTCGAAGTTTTTTGCGTAACATTTGTAAATAAAGAGAATTTGGATAAAACAAAAAATAATGAGATCGCCTATATAGGCTTCATTTCACGTGCCTTTTACGACTACTTATTGACTGTCAGAGGGGGAAAGGATAGTTAAAGTCTATTTTTACAAGTGCGTTAAAGCGATCTCATTATTTATTTTGTTTTATCCAAATTCTCTTTATTTACAAATGGCACGTAACGAACTTTGACAAGTCTAGCGTTTCTCGCTTATCACGTCACATTTTAAATATGTCCGCGGCGAATACTCAGAAGCCTTAACGTTTAAAAAAATTACATTTACAGCATTTTTTATCGGTATTAGCATTTTTTACACGGAGACTTAATATGCATAAACATTAATAGAATAGAATTCAGTTTTGCATTCAGTAAAATATCAATTAATTTCACTCTAGGTTTAGAAATAATATAAGTGAATTTAAATACATTGACATTGATTTAAAAGGCCTATTAATTTTAATCCATTCTTGTCTGCTAGAATTAAGCCAATATAAAATAATATAAAAAATGCAATAACATAATGTATTCAATTAATGTCGATTACAGGTCGATTATTTTGTATTTCTTGGGGGAAGAAGTGTCCACGAGGCCGTCGTCTTCTGTTTGAAGGAGTCAATATCAGACGTCACGATTCGCCACTACTCGGTCTGGGGAGAGCGTGGAAACCGCCCATTGTTCGATACGAAAATTATCAAAGCCATTTACGGTGAGTTAATGAATTCGGTGAGACGAATTTTATTATTAATTGTTTGTTTATACAACATTATAGCTTACTTAAAATCTGCAGCCTGTCGAATATCCAATAATAATGCAAAATTCTTATCTGTGAATGTATTCGAAATAGGTCCTGACCATTTTTTAAAATATACGCATGTGTTATAGTGTAAAAAAAATTAGTATAGAGATTACCCCCCCTAATGTTTATATAAAATATTTAAAGACAACAGATTAATTCTCTTTATACGGCAAGCCCGCCATATATTGCAGGTAGTGTAAAAAAATAGGTTTAGGGTACATTTTTTACTACCAATGATACCTTGGGGTTTTGAGGTCGATGAATATAAATTTGAAGTCGACATTGCAAAATTAAAAATGGCAGATCCAATATGACAGACTGAATTACGAAAAATAAATTTTAGCTCTGAAAAAACTTGTACACGTGTATAATATACTATTAAAAGAAAAATTAATTAAATATTTCTTTGTTTTCGAAATTTAATCGGCCATAATGGATTTGCCATTTTGTATTTTGTAATTTCGACTTCAAATTCGGATTCAGTAATCTTGAAAACCCGGGAATACAAATTTCTGACTCCATTGGTGACATTTTTTTCTTCCCAAAATTGGCACTCATAGCTAATTTAAGCTTGCCGCGTAAAGGATTAATAAAAATTGCCATAAATCAAATATTGTCAATTTCCGAATAGCATAGACATTTTAAAAATCGTTATAAATTTGATATATTTAAAGCTTTCTCTACGTGAGAAATTGTACATTTAAGCGTGTTTGTTTTTTATTTCAGATGCCATTGCTGTGAGTTTTCAACCGCCTCCTAACCGTGATGATTTTTTTAAAGAAGTTTCTGAAGGCGTACGCTTTGGAAAGCAACGTACTCGGAACGTCGTTCGAGGGGCAAATGTTCGGAATCCTGGTATACGTGCTCGAAATCGCCAAACAGCCGACGTCAATTTAAACGGCGATCGACGCGAACGCGAGGAGGTACTACAAGAAAACGAAGACGATGAACAAGCGGATGATACCAGTGTTATGAATGACATTTAATGATTATAAAAATCTAATTCTTTTTCTTGAAAGTTTATATATAATGTTAATTATATATAAAAAGTTTATTATATAATATTACGAAATAAATAGTAATTTAATATTGAATTTGTTTAAGTGTGTGATCGACATTTTCAGTACTTCCACCTAAAATCGGAACCCACCCTTACGAAAAAGTACGTATAATTTTTTGTGATAACTTCTCTACAATGCTGTATAAAATGATTTTTGAAACATTCGCAGCTAACACAAGACTAAAAAGTTAACCCAATAATATATATAGTCAACTTATAGACGTAAATCATCACTAAGTTGTGAAAAAAGTGAGACGTTAACCATTTAAAAATTGACTATTATTATTGGGTCAACTTTTCGGTCTTGTGTTAGCTGAGAATGTATTAAAAATCAAGTTATACAGCATGCGTACTTCATATTATGTCAGCATATTTGTAGCATTCATGATTAATCATGCATGCCGTCGTCCTGCTGTCAATATGTTGTAACTATATGTTGTCGCAGATGACATATGGATGACGACAAAATGCTAATTGCGAAGTAGTCAAGTTGCCGTCAATATAATCTCACGTGCAGATGTCATGCATGACAACGACTTGCCATCATTATGATATCAAACACCGTTCGTTGAACGTAGCGCATGCATGACGACAACTTGCCATCAGTTTGTTGAATTCTAATTAAGACTTTACATGATGTCAGAACAACAGTCAGTTTGTGGAAACACCTTGGCTTTAGTTTGGTGAAATTGAATGCGGAATAAGTGACAGCAAAATGACAACACGTTGCTCTCATTTGGCTATCTGGGTTCTTAAATGATTATTTTTTTCTAGTGTCCATCTAACGCAGGATCATCGTATTATAATTATAAGAATAATCATAGTATTGTGCTCCTCGGAATCTGTGACGCACAATATATGTTCACGTTCGTCGATATAGGAGCCTATGGTCGCCGCAGTGACGGTGGTATTTTCAAAGATTCAAAGATGGGTTTAAAATTCCATTCAAAGGAAATGAATGTACCTGCATCAGAACCTCTCAGCCCAGGTGAACTCCCTTTACCATATGTTCTGGTGGGCGACGAAGCCTTTCAGTTGACAGATTATTTGCTTCGTCCTTATCCAGGAAAAGGCGGCTTAAATGACGAGCGAAATGTTTATAACTATCGATTAAGTCGTGCCAGAAGAACAATTGAGAATACGTTTGGTATTCTAGTCAGTCAATGGAGAATTTTGAAGCGACCAATCAATTGTAGTATAGAAAAAACAATTTCAATTGTTAAAGCCATTGTATGTCTCCATAATTGGATTCGTCGGAGGGATATTGGAGAAAATCAATATGTTACTCCAATGCTAATTGATCAGGAAGATAATGACGGCTTTGTTCCAGGCTCTTGGAGAGGTTGCATAGATAATAGTGCACTTGTAAACATAACTCAATGCGGTTCTAATAATAGTTCTCGTCAAGCAATGCAGATTCGAGAAGAATTTTGTAAATATTTTAATAGTGAAGGTGCCATACCGTGGCAATTCCATCATTGTTAGTTTTAAATAATAAATAAATAAGAAACAAACCTCAATATGGATAATCGCTCATTTATCAATTTTATACATGTAATTTGATTTGGAAAGTAATGTAATAAAAATTATGAAATATCAGTGGAATTGTTTTAAAATTTATTATAAACATTATATACTTATAAATACTATATATTTTATTATATATATCTATATTTACAACAAAAGAATAATAAAATTAACTAAATAGAAAAAATTTTAAACTTTATATAACTCAAAAAATTAAATAAAAAAACAATCAAATAAAATGTTTTGACATGTATGTTTACATCTCATACATCCAGTAGTAGAAAAAATATGAGTGGAAAAAATAATAGAATAAAATAAAATAAAATATCAAATCAATACAGCTTCTTCTTTAAGTATATTATAAGTTAGATTCAATATTTGCTGAATGGCATCTAACTGATTTTTCCGATTCATCTGTTTCAACCTGCATCCAACAACTGCTAAAGCCGAATCAATTTCATCAGGTTTAGGTGCTGGTGGTATTATAAATGGAGTTGATGGTCGGCAGATTGAATCGGCAATTCTCTCTAATGCACTGGACTGCTGTTCCGAACTTCTCTTTCTTTTAATTGGCGTACCTGCAATTTATTAATTGTTTATTATTATTATTGTTTATTATTATTATTAACATTTTAATTATTAAATTAATGGTCAAAAGCTTTTATTTTTTCTTAAAGGTCATATTACTCTTACACTTCTACTTTTATGTCGACCACTTTGGCATAAACCATTCAAGATATATATTAATGTAAAAGTTAAGTACCTAATGATGATTCTGACTCTAATTGATCGTTGTCATTGCTAGTTGCATCATCATTATTTAATGATTCGCCAATACTTAAAGAGTCACCATCCACGTCAATATTAGAAGCTCTTCCCCTAGAAATATAAAAGTTACAAGATAGAAACAAAACAGTTTGAAAATATATATAATATATAAAAAAATATATAATAAAAATATTTAATTTTTACTTTTTGACAAGGCACATGTCACGCAAAAACTCCATGGAGTCGTAATGATGCCATTTTTTTACAGGGGGAGGTTTAGCCGATCCACTAGGATGATTTTCCGATTGAATTATGCGTCGGTAGGCATCATGTAAATTTTTAAATTTCTTTTTTGCTTCTTCCCCGCTAAGTTTACCTGTAAGAGAATTTTTTTTAAATTAGCGGAACATGATGCTCTTTTTACTGTTAAATTAAGCATCGTGTGCCACTGCTTAAGTGTTCAAGCTGCGAAAGTTTTTAATGTTTTTTTACCTCCCAATGTTTCGGATACTTCATCCCACAGTTTTTTTATCAATCGTTGGGATCGCTGCTCTAGTGGAATAGTATAATCCCAGAGAGGTCTTCTTTCTTGGACGGATAGAATTAAAAGTTCCTCGTCGTCGTAATTCACCACGAACCTCGTGGTTTTCCGATTATTTCTGTTATTTACAGATCTACTTTCATTTTCCCTCTGTGCTTCTTTGTTGATTGCTGGAAGCATTGTAATAGTTCCTAAAATCAATTGTATTAGAAAATACAGACTTATTACTGCTATTTTTAGGATTTCAATCAAAGTTTCTATTTACCTGGAATGTTTTCACGAACTGGCAAGACAACTTCTTCATTGTTAACAAGGCTTCGTCGTATAATACAATTATTATCTACAAATAATAGAATAAATTTTAGTAGAATATTATTTTTATCTTATTATGAAACATAAAATCAAGTAATTATGTGTATATATATATATATATATATAAATATATACATACATATATATTACATACCTGTTACTGGATAGAAGTAATAATTCCTATCTATGAACAATCGGGGGTATGCTTTCACACAATCATGAGTCGGAATGCTCTTTTCATCGTCTATAATCATTTCACATATTCCACATGTATGTACAACAGTTAGCTGAAATTTCATAATATTATTAAAATTTTAACAATCTTAATCTGTTTTAAATATGATCACAATTAACCTTAAAATTATAATAATAGATTCCTCTGAGTATAACACTGTACAACTATACATTGGCCTAATTTACACCGTATGAGTTTAATACGCATCAAGTAGTAAGTTCTAGATAATTAACCAATGACTAAATTTATTTCATAGGAAAAACCTATTTGATGCGAACTAAACACGTTCGGTGTAAACTAGGACATTCATTCATTTCAATTTCAATTTTTTAATTCCGGTATTTTAATCTGATAAATATAAGAAATCTACATTTATTTATTTATGGTACTTACATCTTGTACTTCCATGTTTGAATCCGTCTTCACTCGTGTGAGAGCTACGTGATGAGAGCGACGTTGCTAGAAGTTGGGTTCAATCCAACTTTTCAACGCTGTCGCTGACGACAAGAAAGCGGATAAAATGGGGGAAGAGTCGGTCACGTGACCGCTCATCGCAGCGACAAGCGACACCATGAAATTGTACCTTTATAGTACCCAACCGGCCGGCCGAGCGATCGGCGACGCACGGTCTTACGCACGGTCGCTTACGGGCGCTGGAGGCGAAATATCGAGACCATCGGGACTTGACCGCTGAGAGCGACGACGACGGCATGAACGCGGTCGTTACCTCCGGCGTGGGCTCTAGCGAAAACTCTCCTCGCGGCGTGTTGCTTTCGCGCAGTTGTTACCTCCGGCGCCACCCGAGCGAAAATTTTCTAAGTCGACCCAATACATGCCCAGTACTGAGCCGACTCTCGGCCGTAGATCAATATCATTTCTGGCCTTATACACGGTCAGTACTGAGACGAGACTCGGCTCAGAACAGAATATGGTTGCATGGGGGTACTGGCACAATACTGATCTAGCGGTTTATCCGTACTGGGGCAGCACCACCCATCAAGTCTTGGCAGCCAATATTGTGCCACTTCTGGGCCATGCGGACAACTCTGGCAGAAGTCCGACATTCGCACATGGGTACTTTTTCTTTAATAAACTACAACTAACAGCAGGTATATGGCTTCTCGCGCGTGTGTAATACTGATGTTCTGCGAGTTTTCCTCGACGGAAAGCGAAAACAGCATATCGTCGCTTCTAAGAATCGAAACTCTTAAGTACCCAGGTAAGATTTGCCGACTTACGCCCAACGTCAAACGTCGGGCCGACATTGGCGATATCACGGCAAACCGACTGTCATTATTCGATCGCGGCGCGGCGTCGGCCCAAGGGAGGTTAGCCGATTCTTGCCCGATGCCGACTCACGGGCCGACATTGGCGATATCACGGCAAACCGACTATTTACCCGATCGCGGCGCGACGTCGGCCCAAGGGAGGTTAGCCGATTCTTGCCCGATGCCGACTCACGGGCCGACATTGGCGATATTACGGCAAACCGACTATTTACCCGATCGCGGCGCGACGTCGGCCCAAGGGAGGTTAGCCGATTCTTGCCCGATGCCGACTCACGGGCCGACATTGGCGATATCACGGCAAACCGACTATTTACCCGATCGCGGCGCGACGTCGGCCCAAGGGAGGTTAGCCGATTCTTGCCCGATGCCGACTCACGGGCCGACATTGGCGATATCACGGCAAACCGACTATCTACCCGATCGCGGCGCGACGTCGGCCCAAGGGAGGTTAGCCGATTCTTGCCCGATGCAGACTCACGGGCCGACATTGGCGATATCACGGCAAACCGACTATTTACCTGATCGCGGCGCGACGTCGGCCCCAAGGGAGGTTAGCCGATTCTTGCCCGATGCCGATTCACGGGTCGACATTGGCGATATCACGGCAAACCGACTATCTACCCGATTAGCCGACACATTAGCCGGCTCGACACTGACACAGCATTGGGCCGTTACATGTATAATTTAATATCACAAAAAGTAAACAGTTTGAGTGAACTTTAGATAACTGAGTCATCCCATGTGCGAATGTCGGACTTCTGCCAGAGTTGTCCGCATGGCCCAGAAGTGGCACAATATTGGCTGCCAAGACTTGATGGGTGGTGCTGCCCCAGTACGGATAAACCGCTAGATCAGTATTGTGCCAGTACCCCCATGCAACCATATTCTGTTCTGAGCCGAGTCTCGTCTCAGTACTGACCGTGTATAAGGCCAGAAATGATATTGATCTACGGCCGAGAGTCGGCTCAGTACTGGGCATGTATTGGGTCGACTTAGAAAATTTTCGCTCGGGTGGCGCCGGAGGTTACAACTGCGCGAAAGCAACACGCCACGAGGGGATTTAGAAAGCTTTTTGCTCGAGCGGCGCCGGAAGTAACGACCGCGGCACGAAAGCAACACGCCGCGAGTATGATATGGCAATCAGTGTTATCCCCGTACTAGTACTCTGTGTCGGGCCAAAGTTGGCGCCAAGAGTTGGCCCAATACTGGCAATCAGTGTTGTCCCCGTATTAGTACTCTGTGTCGGGCCAAAGTTGGCGCCAAGACTGGGACCCGTGTTATCATTCCGACATTGCCCCGGTAATGACCCCGATCTTAGCTTGTACTGGCCCAGAATCGTCAGCCAGTACTGGTAACTCTGGCACCAGTACCAAGCCAGCACTGAGCCTTTATGAAATTCGCACATGGGATTTCATGTATGTTAAAAGATTGTAATATATATTGATTGTATCGTCAAAAGTAGAATAAAAGAACTTTTCATTTCTTCTTCAACTTCTTGCGAACACATGTAACTTTTTTATATAAAATACTATTACATATACATTTAAAAACCATTTAATGTTTTAAATATTTTTTAATCAAAAAACTCATAAATAGTTAAAATAATAATATATAGTACAATATAAAGTATGAATACTATTTTAAAATAGTAACAAATTGTTTATTAAACATAAATAAATGAATAAAAAGTAATTTCACTCCACTTCTGATATCATGAAATGGCATGAATTGGTAAACCTTGCTTGTAGGCCTATTCTGTAACTCGTTATGAAATATCGTTATATATCGTTATGTTTTTGTTGCGCAGGGGAGGTATACTATATATAGTAAAAAATCTGCGCAACGATAATATAATGATAACAATAACGATATAGCATAATGAATTATAGTATTCAGCTGCTAGGCCGACGTCGGGCCGTGATTGGATAATGACAGTCGGTTGTCGTGGTATTACCAACGTCGGCCCGTGAGTCGGCATCGAGCAAGAGTTGGCTAACCTTGCTTGGACCGACGTCGCGCCGCGATTGGATAATATCAGTCGGTTATCGCGGTATTGCCAACGTTGGTCCGTAAGTCGTCATCGGGCAAGAGTTGGCTAACCTTGCTTGGACCGACGTCGCGCCGCGATCGGATATTAGTCGGTTGTCGCGGTATTGCCAACGTTAAGTCTGTGAGTCGACAAACTTTACTTAGAATATTAAACTTATTTTTTATCATGATGAATGGCAATAAAAGAAAGACGTACAAAGAAATTTGTAAGCTTTAATAACTTTTATTATATTATTATATTATTTTTTGGTATGCATTTTTTTGGCATTGCACTACATATATTATATTTTATTATTATTTATTAGGCACTAATAAATTTTAATTTATACCAGAAATATATATATTTTTACTTTATATTATAAAATATAATGAAAATTTAAATAATAATGAAAGTTAAACATATAATGAAAATTTTTAAAATCTGTTTGTGATAATTCACGTGCTTTGTTCGTTCTCTCTCTCTCTCTCTCTTTTGTCTGATTCCTTTTTTTCCGTCCTCCAGCTCTGTCTGATGCTCCCGTGAACCATCTACTTGTTTTGGATACTATCTCTTTTTCCGATACAGAAAATTTGTCGACTAAAACATCTACCATAAAATTTATAATTTATTACTACCTTTCTGCACCAAACCGCATCACACACACACACACACACACACACACACACACACACACACACACACACACACACACACACACACACACACACACACACACACACACACACACACACACACACACACACACACACACACACACACACACACAACACACACACACACACACACACACACACACACACACACACACACACACAAATAGGGTAACTATGATAGGGTAACTTGATTTGTCATCATGAATTTCTGTAAAATGTAATATTTTATTCTCTTTAAAATCATGTTTATTTAATGGATAATTCTATGTAAAACTTACAAATGACTTCTCTTTTTTAGTGTCCAACGATAACTGCTCGTTTAACTGCATAAACTGTTCTACAGTATTTAATGGTAGAGTAATTGCTAAGTCATTTCTACATTCGGTTAATTGCATACCAAATGGTCGATCAACATTAAGCGTTAATGTATTTTTCATATCTTTCATGTTCTTATCAAGATCGTATAATATACTTCTTTTTATGTTTTCCAGTTCCTGCTTAATTGTCCGTTCAAAATGGTCAAATCGGTCTATTAAAATTGCCACAGGATCGTCATTACTGTTTCTTGTTCGTGTATTATTTGTATCTGAAAAATAAGTTTATGCATAATTATTGTATAATTGCGAATTTAACTATTATACTATTACGGATATAATTACGAATATAATATAATTTTGTAAACAAAAAAGTTTAAGAAATACTGCAAGAAGCAACATATTTATGGACACCACTCATATATATTCATATTTTATATATATGTTTAATAAAATATTCAATAATTACTTTTTAATACAGGAACGTGTGATGGTATAGCATTCAGTTCAGCTAGTGCGTAATCCTTTCCGAGACGCACAGGTCTAGTATTTTCTTCATCGTTTATATCAGTGTCTTCAGTAGTACTGGTTTGAGCTTGTAAGTTTGTATATGCTTTTTTCAGTCGACGTTGGCCCTGATCATAATCAGCTACTAAAGAATAATGTTATGAATATATTTATAATTGCTATCTATAAAAATGCTACCATAGACTACACATAGACATTGCATATATTTTAATTATATTTTGCAAATATTATTATCTCGATTAATAAAATTATATTATAACATAAATAATACTGAAATAATACTTTTGTAGATAACCTTAATAGCATACCTGCTTCTTTTATTATTATCACTTCCCATGACTTCCAATCTTGTTCTGGATTTTTCGACACTCTTGTCCATCTGTCGACCTTGGGCCAATTTTTTTTCTCTGGAAAGTAACACATCCACTTGTCTCTACATAGCGTTATCCATGTGCGCGGAACTAAGTCTATCGACTCCTTGTTGCTAGGCTGTTTATCCACCACAAATTGGACAACAACATGTGTTGTATTTTCCTTTAATTGGTCCATCTTGGAACATATAAAATGAAAATATGAATAAAATCGAGAGTAAAGTACGAAATTAAAAAGGAGGTTACGGAAGAAGTTATGGAAGAGGTTATACATCTGATGGATATAAATAAATAAAACGTTAGCCAATAATGGAACGACGTAATATACAGTTCAACGTGCTGCTATACAGTCTTTTACACACTTACACACTCACATATTTTATACATATATTATATATATATATATTCCTTATGTCTTTTTTATTTATATTTTATTTTAACTTTGTTATATTATATTAAATTATGTATTTATATTATATTTTAACTTTGTTATATTATGTTAAATTATTTATTTATATTATATTCTAACTTTGTTATATTAAATTAATGTTTAATTATTAATGTATTAAAGCTATGGCATATTTTTGGTCACACACTTTTAAATGTATGAATTTACTTTCAATTTCAGCACCTGAATACTGTTTTCGGCTCCTTATACGGTTTTCTATCTCAAATATCCCAAATTTTGATGACGCGTGTGGATACTCAAAAGCGTTTCCCTTTATGGAAATTGTATATCCTTCAAGTATAACTTCATTTAATTGGGTAACCGCACGTTTAGTTACATATAGCTTCTTTATTTTAAACAAGTTTCCATCGCGTAAAATAACAAAATTATTAGGTTTACATGAAGTTATCGTCACGTTATTTATAACAATTTTCTTTACTGTTAATTGATCTGTTGTATGTGTATCAAAAGTTATATTACCAATCGCATGACACTGTCGTATCATTTTATTTGGCATTGCATCCAGCTCAGCTAAGCGGTTAACTACTTGTGTCAATGGACTTTTGGGAGCACGAATCAATTTTTTTAATTTTCCTAACATGTTTTCAAAAGGAAAAGCCGAGAAATAACTTAAAGAAGTTTGCATGTATTCAACATCATCAGCTATGTGGATCAAATTATGAAAATTCATACTCTGACTTTCAATGTCATAATATGTTGGCATTAGATAAAAAAATTTTCTAAGTAATTCTCTAGCGTATGAAACATAATTGTCAGCTTTAGCTGAATTACATAATATTCTGCAAGCTACAATTAAAAGTAAAATATGTTTATAGCGTTCTTCTGATAGTACATTTTTAAGAACAATAGCTCCGCAATATAAAAGAAAAAATCGAAACTGAGTAGTTTTCCAATTTATCCAGTCTTCAAGATCGTATTCTTTCCGTTGGAACTCACAAGGTATTGATGTCGTAATCGATTTTAAAGATTCTCTTAGTATTTTTCGTTTTGTCCGCTCTATTCGTGCTAAGCTTCTGCCCGTATGTAACCATTTTTCGAAAAGACTTCGTGTAACACCAATACAAAATAAATGCATATAATCTAAGATCACACCATGAATTATGTCAAAATTCGGTATTAATAATAATGGTGAAGTTTCATTTTCTTTATGATGACGTGGTTGACTTTGGCGTTTAAATGATTTATGTGTTCGTAGTGCAGCTGTCATTTCTGGAAAAACTCGTGTATTTCTTCCTGTTGTTAATCCTTTTGTTTCGCAACGTTCGCAACCATAAAAACCATTGTGACCTTTGCAACATTTTATATACGATCTTGCTGGTGTGTCGCACACAAAAGCTACTATTTCAAATTCATATTTTGAAGAGCCTATAATAATTCCATGTTTTGTTAAAACAACAGCTTCTTGTATAAAATTACTTAAAAATTCTTCGACGGAAGCTGGTTTTGAGTCTCCGCAATATATTGCAACAATTGCAGGATCACTGTGATAGTTAACATGAAAAACTTGTATAAGAATTGGCCAGAATTGTTGTCGCGAAGATTTAAATAGAGGAACGCCATCAATATTTACAAGTATACGTATTTTTTTTCTTTATAAATGTTTTCATTTATCCTTTTCTTAAGTGCCTCTTCAATACCAATATAAATGTAAGAGCCTTCATTACCTCTTTTTGTTGCCATAATCTGTGTAGGACGAACATGACACGTGTTTAAAAGAGTTTCCGCTCTGCGAGGAAGATTAACGTGACCTTCACTGCGTAATATGTTTAACAATTCGGAAATACATTTATTAGTTAAGACAGTTATATTAGAAAGTGCCCAATATTTTAATTTATCTGACAGAGTCAAAGGTAAAATTTCTGTTATGTTAGTATCTATATTCGTACTTGTATTAACAGAAGTATGAGGGTCATTAAAATCTAAGTCAGTATTTAAAATAACTTTCTTAATTTCACTCGAGTCCACTAATTCTTTCTCCTGCACGAATTCTTCATCTTCTATAAATACTTGGCTGCTATCACTTTTAGCCTCTTTTTATGCGCGTAAAAATCGACTCTTTTTCAGATAATAATAAGACGATGCCATGACGTGTTATATATGACAACATATATGCTGACATTTATGAAGTTGAAGGTTAGGTTTTACCATGGTGGAAAGAAAACAAGGTGTGCTCGTTAGAGGGGTCGAAATTGAGTATGTTCTGCGCAGACATGGCGACGGCCAAGCAAGCGCCATATTGAATATATATAGATATACTTTATGTATATACATACGTCAGAAGTGAACGTGTTTCGGCTTAATTTGTCTTTTTTAAAATGCCTATGTGTAGTGTAAGTGGATGCAAAAATAGAAGTGAGAATGCAAAAGAGAAAAATATTCAATTTTTCTCTTATCCAAAGGATAAAGAAACTGCGTTAAAATGGATGAAAGTTTCCAAGAAAAAAGTTAACCTAAAAAACGGTACGCTATTTTGAATCTATATAAATTATAATATTAAGGCATATATTTTTAATACTTTATTGAAATTAATTTTTGTAGCTCGCATATGCTCTGTCCACTTTACACCAAGCTGTTATACAAACCAAAGCCAGCGTATTTAGCAAACTGCGAAAATTACTCGCCTAAGAAATTACGAAGACTTCATGATCATGCAATTCCAACACTTGCCACTATTGAAGGAAGGAGAAGTGCTAAAGGAAGTGCAAAATCAACACAACATAATAAATGTTAGTGAAAACAGCAGGTGTGTATTATTGTATTATATAAAATGTTTTCTTATTATAATATGTGAAGATTGCAATAAATTCTATTTACAATATATTTTTTTAACAGCAAAAATAGTTTTAGTGAGTCCGAGACCAATTTGATCGACACTTCAATGGAAAATAAAACAGAAACATGTTTTATGCAATCTTCAAAAGAAAATGCTAGGTACAATTTTATTAATTTCATGCGTATTAACGACTTCATTGCTGTACAAGAAATTATTGCATGTTGTTTTATATTTTCATTTCTTAAATATTTTTTACTTTCAGCAGTGCAAGTTAAGCCTGATTGGGTTTTAACAGTATCAGATGGTCATTTGATTTATCCCTCTGATCATTTCATTGAAGCAGCGTTAATTAATGAACAAGATTTTTGAAGAATTTCACGGAACTTCTGGCTTATCTAAAAATTTAAGACTGTAACTAAATTAACAATGGAAAAAATGCCAGAAGAGTATGGTATACCTGAAGAAGTAATGCTATGTCTTGTTCGTACAAGAACGTACATAAGATTGCGAAAAATTAATAAGAAATTAGTGTCTGATATAAAAAAAACGTTTATACAAAAAAGTTTCAAAATTCATGTATTGAAATCTGTAATATCAGCGTGCCACATATGTTCATTTTCACATATCAATTTCTTGTATACTATTCAATAATAAACTTATTGAACACAACTTCTCGTGTTATTAAAATAATAAAATATTTATTACATTTATTGAAATTGCTGTATTTAAATAAACCTATCTTATATCCACAATATTTTTAAAACTTCAGAAAATTATTTACTTTTTCCTCATACATCTATTATATTGTTCAATTCATGCTTCTTTTACATTTATTTTAATATTTCTTTATATATAATTTTAACATTTTTTACTTAAAATTAATTATTACATGAAATAAAATTGCATTATATGCAGAACAGAAAAAGAACTTAATTCTCATTAAAAAAACTGCGGTCTTAATTCTATTGGCCAATAAACCAATATGTCTCCAGCTTGGCCTAACACACTCATTGGTTATTAGAAAGAATGCGCAACAGCATACCTTGTTTTCTTTCTACCATGGGTTTTACTATTTCTGGACATGCGGCGCGACGTCGGTCCAAGCAAGGTTAGCCAACTCTTGCCCGATGACGACTCACGGGCCAACGTTGGCAATACCGCGACAACCGACTGATATTATCCAATCGCGGCGCGACGTCGGTTCAAGCAAGGTTAGCCAACTCTTGCCCGATGACGACTCACGGGCCAACGTTGGCAATACCACGACAACTGAATGATTATCCGATCGCGGCGCGACGTCGGTCCAAGCAAGGTTAGCCAACTCTTGCTCGATGCCGACTCACGGGCCGAGGTTGGTAATACCGCGACAACCGACTGTCATTATCCAATCACGGCCCGACGTCGGCCTAGCAGCTGAATACTATAACTCATTATGCTATATCGTTATCGTTATCATTATATTATCGTTGCGCAGATTTTTTACTATATATAGTATACCTCCCCTGCGCAACGAAAACATAACGATATATAACGATATTTCATAACGAGTTACAGAATAGGCCTATAAGCAAGGTTTACCAATTCATGCCATTTCATGATATCAGAAGTGGAGTGAAATTACTTTTTATTTATTTATTTATGTTTAATAAACAATTTGTTACTATTTTAAAATAGTACCCGAGCAGCACATAAACATTGGTCTGATATTGGATCTATGTTGATTGCCCAACTTATATTATGTCGGCCCGACGTTCCAAATTATCAATGGACCGATGTTGGTGGCGTCACGCTGGTTTACCGACGGCCAATGATTGGTGAAATATTGGATGTTACATTTAGCCAACATTGTACCAACGATTTAAAAATGATTCAATCGCACAAAAACATTGGCCCAATATTGAACATATGTCGACTATTTAAATTCTAGATATTGGCCCAACGTTCCTAAATGATAATGGACCAACATTGGGTGCATCCGGTGCATTAAAATAAGTATACGGTGTTTAACTAATATTATTTTTAATAATATTAGTAAATCTAAAAAATAAAATGGACGTCAATACATTTTATACTTATATCTGTTGTATTTACTAATTACATGTTATTTATACAGTTCTAGGTATTCTTGTAGGAATGAGTTAAAATTTATGTAATTATATATATATATATATATATAATTAATTATATAATTTATAATTTAATAAAATTATAATGTATAAATAACATGTAATTAGTAAATACAACAGATATAAGTATAAAATATATATGTATTGACGTTCATTTTATTTTTTAGATTTACTAATATTATTAAAAATAATATTAGTTAAACATCGTATATTTATTAATTAAAAATTGTCGATATTAATTAAACCTCAAAAATGTAAAGATTATAAGCAGCGAATGTATAAAAGTAAATAAATTTCTATAATAAAATTAACATGTCTAAAATTCGGATATAGAATTATCTTTATTATATAATATATAGTACACGCAATAAAATAAACAGTTACACAATTAAATATTTTAATTCTAAGACTGAATAGTACACAATTTAAAATAAATATGAACAAAATAATATAATTTGTATTGAAAAACAAATAAAAAAAAGTAATTTTTTTATAGAAAGAGAATAAAACATTAAAATATTTAATTCTTAACTCGAATAATTTTGTGCTTCATCAGTCTGGTTATTATTTATAGTTTCCTTATTCCTTCTGTTTCGACCACCATCTCGATCCATTGCATAACGTAACCAAGATTTAATTGTTTCTTCGGATATCTTATAAGATGTTTCTTGATTAGTGCTTGCTGATCCTATAAAGTATAAGAAAACTCAATTTTACAATATGAAAATTGCATTACAATTTATTTTCAAGAATCACTTGCAATTGTAGACTTACTAAGGATGAGTTTGCATATGGCATCAAAAGATTGAAGACTTGTTTTGGCTCCTCTTCCTGCCCAGTTTAATTTTTGTGCTAATTCATTATGGATAATCCGTCTGAGAATCCTCCGCGTGTGATCCGCTTGCGAAGTTCCTCCAAGGCGACGAAAATGATTAACCTGAGAACAAAAATAAAATAACCTTAATTTTTTGGATAATTTTTTTTGAAGACATATTCCATGAATAACAAGAATTTCTTTATAACAAAATACGAACAGTTTTGGAAAAACAAAACAAAGTTTTTACAATTTTAAAAGAAAACATAAATCAACATATATAATTGCTTACGTAAAGTTCAAAAATAGATTTTTGTTTCAAAAATTCATTGAAAATT
Organism: Temnothorax nylanderi; assembly: GCF_030848795.1. Taxonomy (NCBI): domain Eukaryota; kingdom Metazoa; phylum Arthropoda; class Insecta; order Hymenoptera; family Formicidae; genus Temnothorax; species Temnothorax nylanderi. The sequence continues at coordinate 30,776 of NW_027249614.1, read as the reverse complement.
GACAGATTCCTCAATGACAAGGCAGGTATAATAGTCTCTGTTTCCTCAGGTAACTTTTCCTCTGCAATGTTGTCACTGAACAGTTTATTTTTTATACATTTGATGTCCTTTTTTATGCTGCTTATGTCAAATTTAATATCTTCAAATGTAGTAACTAAGTTCTTGAATTGACCTGAAAGCATGTTTAATTATCAGCAATTTAATGTTTGTAATAGTCAGTATTGATTTTTTCATGATAGTATAAAAGCTTATTTTACCTTCAGATGAACTTGTACTTGCTCGCGATTGTACTCTTGCCGGGGTCTTACAATTAGTAAGTACAGAAGAATAATGCGAACTCATTTCTTTATCTATAAACATAAGTCAAAAAAAGCTATCAAAAAATTCTATAATTTACTAAAAACATAAAAATATTTTAACTTACTTTGGATATTTTTATTAGCCGGTAACCGAATAGGTTCCGGTTCTGGTAAAAGTTTGCCTTTCTTTTTGTTCTTTGAAATAGTCATATCATCAGTTTCACTAGATGAAGATGCTGAAGATGCTTCATTAGATGACCTTTCAGATGCAGATACATCAGCATAACGCTGATTTGGAAAGCGTTTTCTTTTCTTTAATTGGTTCTCGGCGATTACCTCATCAGGCACCTGATCCGTGCCTGTTTGAATTTCATCAGTATCTAAATACTGATATCCATCTCTTTTTGATTTAGCTTTTGTTAACAGATCTGCAAATTATACTAATTAATTTCGTATCAAACAGAATTTTCAGTTTTTGTGAGAAAAGAGATAATAAAATAAAAATCAAATTTTAATTTTGAAAATTATGTTAACAGTCAATATTATAAATCTATTCAAAAATATATTTACCTGTTTGATACAAAACTCGACATGAATGTGTCTTCCAATATGATTTTGGTGTTTCGAAAGTTGTAACTGCTTTCCAAAATCGAGTTCCTTTATATTGAGGATAAAAAGTTTTATGATTTCCATCAGTCAACCAGGAAGTTGGTATCACTTCACAAGTTTCTTCTTCAGGAAAATCCACTACAGAAAACATTCTTATCTATAAATAAAAAGAAAACATAAAATATTACATAATTGTAGATATTATAATAAAAACAATCTCTAATCTTAGTATATACCTTTCTTCTATCACGGTGTATGCAGAAGAGGAAGACATACCGAAAAAAGAGACTGTTTCAAAAGAACATTTTTACAGAAAACAGAACTGATATTCCAAGCTTCATAGTTTTTGGATAGAGATGAAACTTTAAATATTTTCAAAAGTGACGAAGGACACGGATAACTGTACATATCTTCTATTTGCAGATATTTTAATCCAATAATATATATATCCTTATTCAATGTCACAAAATTGTAAATTACTACAATGTTATTGTCTTTCATGGTGACACAGTTATTCCCGGAAAACGTTGATAAAATGAAGGCAGTGCTTTTTACCTTCTTGAATTGTTGTACATGACAAGGAAAATTAATTAGAGGTCCATCGGAATGACTTGAATTTAATACAACATGATAGCGAAATTTTTTATCTGTTGTATAATCATTTAATAGTTTTTTGTTTTCTGTAGCTAATACATGTGAACTTTCTGACAGCCTTTTCACTATTTGCTGTAATGGTTGAGTAGAAGTTCTCAAAAGTCTTTTTAACTTAAAAAGAAAAGACTCAAAAGGGAAAGCACTAAATGTGTCAAGAATGCCATATTTCTTTGCATCAGCTGTTAAATGAGTTAAACAATGAATATTATAAACAACTGTGTCAGTACCATATAATTTAGACCAGTGATTAACAAAGGATCTTATTAAATCAGAAGCAAAATCAAGATAATTTACAATTAGACTTGTACTACATAAAATAGTAAAAGCTACATGTAGTAACAAGAAATGTTTATAAATTGCGGAAGGAACATTGTTATTTAAAACAACTATCCCGGAATACAAGAGGAACTGCCGAAATTCTGAAGCTTTCCAATGTGCAATTTCCTTTAAGCTACGTAGTTTCCTTTGAAACTCAATTGGAAAATGTTTTCTCTGAGCAATTAATTCATTGGAAATGCACTCAATAGAATAAGCTGATAACACAGGCACACAAAAAAAAAGTGTCTTGGCCGAGACACTACACTAGTGTATTCCCATGTACTTTTTCCCGCTGAATCCGAATCCGAAGTCAGAATTGTCAGATTGGCTAAAATTTATGAGATAACCACAAAAAAATGCTCAAAAACACGAATTAAAGGGAAAAAAAATTGTTTTTTTGTGGTTATCTCATAAATTTTAGCCAATCTGACAATTCTGACTTCGGATTCGGATTCAGCGGGAAAAAGTACATGGGAATACACTAGTGTAGTGTCTCGGCCAAGACACTTTTTTTTTGTGTGTGCCTGGTGGCACAGGCACACAAAAAAAAAAGTGTCTTGGCCGAGACACTACACTAGTGTATTCCCATGTACTTTTTCCCGCTGAATCCGAATCCGAAGTCAGATTGGCTAAAATTTATGAGATAACCACAAAAAAATGCTCAAAAACACGAATTAAAGGCAAAAAAAAATTGTTTTATTGTGGTTATCTCATAAATTTTAGCCAATCTGACAATTCTGACTTCGGATTCGGATTCAGCGGGAAAAAGTACATGGGAATACACTAGTGTAGTGTCTCGGCCAAGACACTTTTTTTTTTGTGTGCCTGTGTAATCTAACACGTAGATCTCCTTTTAATAACATCATTAGAATCTTACGCATGCATCCAAGTGGTAGCAAATGCATGTAATCCAAAGGAATTTGGGAAATTAACCCCATATTTAATTCTGACAGAGGAGATATTGACTTATGGTGATCTGGATCTGACATTGAAGCAAAACTTTCATCAGTACGTAATGGTGCATCTTGTAATGGAAATGTCATTCTATGATTTATATATACACCTTCTTGTTCACATCGGTCACATCCTGAATATGCATTAAATAACTTGCAACATTTGATCATACAACGTGCTGGAGTGTCACAGATAAAAGCTCTGATTACAACTTTAAATTGCATTTGACTTCTGTCATGGAAAAATCCATTTTCGCATAGTTCTTTGAGTTCTGGTACAAAATCTTCAAAATAACCAGTAATTGGTTCTGGTTTACTTTCACCAAGAAACAAAGAAACTAAAAATGGCTCATACTGATATCGTTTATCAATAACATAGCAAAGTATTGGCCAAAATTGCTTTGAGGAACTTTTATATATAGGTATTCCATCAACATTGAAAGTCAATTGAATAGTCGCCATAATATTTATGCTTCATTTGTAAATTGGGAGTGATGCCGATATAATGCAAAAGACCACTACTACCTAATTTTTTTACAAGTGCTTGTCTACTTGTTTTTAATAGAGTACGTGCATCTCTGGGAAGGTTTTCAATATTTGTGTACCCTTTCAGAATTTTTAATAACTTATTTATCGATGAATGCTTAATATTTTCTTCTATACACCATTTTTGTATTTTACTATTTACAGGTGTATCACTGCTACTTTGTGACATATTGTCATCTGAAGATGATACAGACTCATTATCAAAATTACTATTACTTTGTGACATATTGTCATCTGAAGATGATACAGACTCATTATTAAAATTACTATTACAATCTTCACAATAGTCATTAATATCATCACAATCACTACTTTTTGAATCATTCAAACTATCTTCATATAAATGACAATTATTGTCATTTATATTTTCATTATTATTATCAGTCAATTCCTTCAAAAATTCTTTCATATGGGCTTTTACCCTTTTCCTAACTTCTCTATACTTCCGGGCTCTCTGTGCCATTTTTATCTACAATAAAAATACGTAATTATTTAAAAATTACGTGATATTAATTATGAATATGCATCATATTCACATAATGATACATAGGATATAATACATAGGACTATAACAATGACACATATATTAGAAATTGTCAAAGAAAAGATTAGAACATAGAAAAGAACATAGAAATAATATTAATAAATATTCACATGATGATACATAGGATAATACATAAGACAATGACACATATATCAGAAATTGCCAAAAAAAAGATTAGAACATAGAAAAGAACATAGAAATAATATTAATAAAAAATGTGAAGCCAATGTATATCAGTCTGGAGAAAAGAGGTACTATATGAAAGTGTTTCCAATTTTATCCTTTTTTATAATTTAATTACCAGAATTTGATTACATTAATCATGCAATGATATAGGCAATATATATTTATCGCGTGAACTGTGCAAATATATCATGTCTTGCCTTACAATTAAGGATTATCATAATTTTGCCGTATAAAGTACTTCAGAAAAGTCAAAGAAATTATTGAACGATTTTATACTGGCTATGCTTTTGACGCTACGTTTAACTTTTTAATATAATTTATTCTGCCAAGCAAATACGATTATTTTAGGTTAAGAATGACTTATTTCCGTTGTTAACTGTCAGTAAATATCATAAATATCTTTATATAAACAAATAAAAAAGTTACTCACCTGCAATCCAATTAAGCAAGAACACGACTCTTCTTTTTCTTATTTTAATTATTAAACGTCTGTGTCCAATGATCTAAATGATCTAAAACGCTTCTTCTTCTTCTTCAGTTGGCTCTTATATACCTCTTGACACAGTGCAATACGGCACGTTTATCTAAAACGCAATACAACGCACTGACACGATCGAGCACGAGCACCAATAAAACATAAAACACGCGATCTTCGTTTCTTGACTGCGCGCCCGGCGCGCCCGCCCTGCGGTCCGCTCACAGCGCCGCTGTAAGCATATCACTCTGTCTTCGTTACACATCGATTATCAAACGATGGTCCAATGTCGGCTAAATATCGTTCAACAAACGGTATTGCGTTGTCAATCGATTAATAATATACACTAAAAATAGTTAAAAATACTGTAGGCTATTTCAAAACAGTTAAAATTTACAAAAAAAACACAACAATGCCTTTTAATTCGTATCAAAAAAATAAAAAAGAAAGTGTCTAACGATTCATCGGATTGTAGCATTTTAACAATGTCGGTCCGACATTGTTTCCCCAACGCCGATGTTTCCGATTAAAAGCCAACCGTTGGTCAACCAATATGTGCTGCTCGGGTATTCATACTTCATATTGTACTATATATTATTGTTTTAACCATTTATGAGTATTTGATTAAAAAATATTTAAAACATTAAATGGTTTTTAAATGTATATGTATAATAGTATTTTATATAAAAAAGTTACATGTGTTCGCAAGAAGTTGAAGAAGAAATGAAAAGTTCTTTTATTCTACTTTTGACGATGCAATCAATACATATTACAATCTTTTAACATACATGAAATGACTCAGTTATCTAAAGTTCACTCAAACTGTTTACTTTTTGTGATATTAAATTATACATGTAATCGGCCCAATGCTGTGCCAGTGTCGAGCCGGCTAATCGGGTAGATAGTCGGTTTGCCGTGATATCGCCAATGTCGGCCCGTGAGTCGGCATCGGGCAAGAATCGGCTAACCTCCCTTGGGCCGACGTCGCGCCGCGATCGGGTAGATAGTCGGTTTGCCGTGATATCGCCGACGTCGACCCGTGAGTCGGCATCGGGCAAGAGTCGGCTAACCTCCCTTGGGCCGACGTCGCGCCGCGATCGGATAGTGATAGCCGGTTGCCATGATATCGCCGACGTTGACCCGTGAGTTTCCGACACTGACCCGACATTTAAAAAAAATTATATATCCATTTCAAAATTTTATTACTTTTTTTTAACTGAATTTATTTCTTAAGATGATTTTTGAAAAATTATATATTTGCGCTGGTTGTGTAGAGAAATGTATTAAATTTCATTAAAGTAAGAAGTAGTCTACCACGTAAGGCAGTTGACTCACGATCCAGAGGTCCCGAGTTCGAGTCCCACCAAGGTAAGTGTGTTTTTTAAAATACGAAAAAACATTTAATCAATTACAAAACGCTAATTTTTAGATAGAATCATCATATAGGCTGCACATTTTAAGAAACAAATGTATAGTTTAAAAAAAATAATAAAATTTTGAAATGGATATATAATTTTTTTTAAATGTTGGGTCAATGTTGGAAACCAGTGTCGGCTCGACACTGGTACGTAACATTGGGCCAATGTCGCTGACCAGTGTCGGATTAACACTGGCACGTAACATCGGGCCGATCTTATCATTTGGATATTATGCCGACGTCGCCCCGACATTACAGTGCTGGGCGTGACCAGTGTCGACCCGATACTGGCAAGTAACATTGGACCGATGTCGCTGACCAGTGTCGACCCGATACTGGCAAAGTAACATTGGACCGATGTCGCTGACCAGTGTCGGATTAACACTGGCACGTAACATTGGGCCAATGTCGCTGACCAGTGTCGGATTAACACTGGCACGTAACATCGGGCCGATCTTATCATTTGGATATTATGCCGACGTCGGCCCGACATTACAGCCAGTGCTGGGCCGACAGTCGCAGGTTGGCAGCCGACGTTGGCCCGACACTGGCCCACTTTTAAAATCGTACCTGGGTATGCTCATATCCGACGTAATTCTCCAAAGACGCGTAGCGATCTCCAGAAAAATAGTTTTCCTCCTTATGTCTATTACGTTAGCACCGAAATCTCAGGACATATAGCACGAATTGTCGTGGCGTACCTCCGATATTCCTACTTGCATCATCGAAATTTGTCAACGTTTGATCAAGCTTGTTTTATCAACACTTTGCGAATCCGGCAAGCTTACGTTGACCTCAGCGGTTTATCCCTTTAATATTAAAGATTCTTAATTTAATGAATGAAATAAAACCACCATCAAGCAATGAAGGAATTGGTAAATTGTGAAAATACCTCGTTATATTACAACATATAAATTATGACTCGGTGACACACGAAGACTTTCGTGTTTTTCGGCCTCCTTCCCGATCAACAGCTCCGGAGAGCCACCGACTTACAACGCTCGGCAATTGTTTGTTGTATTCACTGTGTTTACCAAATTTTTCCTGTAATACGCCTGCAAAACACATTCATATATTTCTATGTAATTTGTTATGGTATAACTTTATAAACGTTTCGTCAACAATATATAAACAATACTAACCGTTCAAACACGAATACGTTTGCGTCTTACTAAAATCACGTTTCCCTTTCCCGTGGGTTTGCCTCCCACAGGCTGAATATTCCATTTCGACGGTTTTTGACAGCGTTGATGTCATTATCTTTTGCACACATTTCTTGATGCACGTTTCTCCAAATATCAAAATTCGATTCCACTTAATCTATAAACAAAAATAAGTTATATAGTGTATAAAGTAATCAAGTGTTATTTCAATATTTTTACTCACCAAAGCTTTCTTCTTCTCTTCTGATGTACCAATCGCCTCTTCAAATAATAAAAAATCTTCTATCGTCCGAATAGGGAAAACCACTTCCAATTTCGTTTCAATATCGTTGATATTATCATTCGGCATTGCTATCGCATTACTGTTTATTATCGCAAGTTTCAACTCGTTAGTTTTTTTTTCTACATCATACAAAATACTTCTCTTCGCAGATTTAATAGTTGCTAGTACTATTCTGAATTTATCATCGAGATACTTTTTTAAATGTCCTGAAAAATGTTTTTATTTCAAATATTTTATGTTTCTATTATTATTTTGGACTGTGCAATTCCAAAAAGGTATATCTTCCATTTAAAGGATTTATCCTCCAATTTTCATGAAATTTGACAAAAATGTTCACGTATGTACGCGAACATATTCATCAAAATTCATAAAAATTGAAAGATAAATCCTTTAAATCCGGAACATCTTTCATTTTAATCTTACCTGAAATAAACATGTTATCTAAACCAATAAGTGCCGAAATATCTTCTTCAGTATTGATACAAACAAATTACTTATGTGCTATGAACTAAATATTAATTACAAGTACAACGTGTAAATATTAATATATTAATATATTTATCATCCAATTATCTCAAACAAAAAACATCTTTTTCATGCAACTGATGATACTTTTCAGGAGTGACGAATTGTGATATGTACGTTATTCAAACAAGAAATTGTCTACAGAACATGAAAAAGATAGAAGTCTAAAAATTTACCATTTCTTAATGTCTTTTCTCCACATGACGTTGGCATTGTCTGATCAAGACTGGGTTCACTGTTTACTGTTTCACTTCTGATAGAAGGTATTATCATTGGCATGTTGTCGAGCTCCTTCTCTAAATCTTTATTACTTAATACAACTGGCGTTGCATTACATGGAATATTCTCACAGTCCGAGCTTCCTACTTCCAGGTTTTTATAAGCGCGTTTCAATCTACGCTGGCCTTGTTTAATATTACCTACAATGGAAATATTTTAATTATTATATAAAATGTTTTTCCTGTGGTTCTTGGACACTTTTCACAACATATGTTTACTTACGTGCATAGGCAAGTATTTCGACATCAAAATGTTCCCAGTCTTTGTCTGGTGCGCGCAATGAAGCAACCCATTGCGGTAAGTTTGGATAGTCTTTGTTTGCAGGATAAACAGCAAAACAATTTGTCCTTTTTGTCCGTGAAGATCCAAGAACATGGTATTAAGTCAATTAAATTGTTTTTCTCTTTTTTGGGGAGAAACAGTACAACTGCGTACAAGTACTCCTTTTCACTTGCCATCTAATAAAAATATATTAAATTAATACACGCGTGCGTAATATTTAATTTAAAAACATGAGCATCAACGGTACTTACCTCTTGAGAATCATCCATTAGTATATTTTGCAATAAAATGGATTGTGAAACAGAAAGTTGTGGTAACTGTTATGAAGAAGAATATGTACATTAGGCTTACGCGCGCACGTATATATTTAATATTTCAATATACAAGGGTGATTTGCATAAGGTGACCAATTTAATTATTAGCAAAATTTGAGAACATATAAAAAAATAGTTTATACCGAGATGTTCAGTACAAAGGGGGACATGATAGGAAACAATTATTTTATGAGTGCAGACGTTAAGGACATTTCAAATTCAACTTCATTTTTTAAATGGAAGTGTATGATTATTTTAACATAAATCGATTCCTCTTGTCATTTTGCGTATAAAAATATTGGGATAAAATCATCAAACAATTATTACTTTTTGAGATATTTTACATCATATTCTGACACTTTTCAGTGTAAGACATGGAATCTAGTAAACTGTTTTTATTTTTTATTTTTGACAACATTGCCTTGATATTTTTAGTAGTACAATAAATAAAGAAATGAACGGTGATACTAATCTTTAGATACTGCTGTACCAATAAATCCACAATATGTAACGTAATTTTGTTTAAGATTTCTCCGTTTTTTTTACAAAAATTGATTTTATACGTCATTCTACGTGCAAAAGTATTAAAGTAACGTTGTCGAAAAATTTTAGAAGTTCTCGAGATATTCCATACCTTATGCTGAAAAGTGTCACAATCTATATAAAATGTCTCTAAACGTATATTAATTTTTCGATTTTATTTGAGTACTTTTAAATACAGAATGACTAGAAAATTTTATTTATGTTACATGAATCATATTACTCCATTAAAAAAAATAAAATTTTCCAGGAAATGTCTTCAACGTCTTTATCCATAATCATTTCTACTATAGCCCAGTTTCACAAACGTCGATTAAACTTTAACCTACGGTTGATTCACTCTTCGTCTCTTTCTGGGCAGACAAATAGAAAGAGACGAAGACGGAAGAATGAGTTAAATGAAGGTTAAAATTTGGCCGACGTTTGCAAAACTGGGCTTATATGTGTAATGTACTCCTTTGTAAAAAACTAAAAAATGTACTACTTTATACATGTCGGTATAAAATATTTTTTCATGTCTTCAAGTTTTGCTAATCATTAAATCGGTCACCTTAGACAAATCATATTCTATATTATAATAGGAGAAAACATCCAGTATTCAGCATCATTACCAGCATTCGGCACTTTTGCAGATTTGATAAAGTATTAAGTTATATGATGATTTAGATGGATCATTTTTTGTCGATTCTGCTTTGATGAATATTTAGGATCTTTTTGGCTTATGTAAATTTCTCTGCAATCCTTAATGATATAGAAATAAACTTTAGTTTAATACGGCAATCTCATGCCACATTAAATTGAAGTTTATTTATATATCACGATCGATCACAAAAGAATTTACATGAGCTAAAATTGATCCTAAAAGTTTAAAAGTGTCGAATACTGGTACTGAGGCCGACTGTTGGCCTGTTGGGTGTTTTTGTCTATACACACACACACACGCACAAATAAACAAATGCAATATTATAAAAATAAATGTAAGAGGAATTAATTAATAATTAATAAAAAATACATTGTTCCTATAACTTCTTTCTATATAAATATCTTGTTTCTTATTTAATTTATTTCTAACAAAATCAATGTACATCAGCTTTTAAATACAATTTAATTTTTAATTTATACTGTACATTAAAGTTTGACTTCTCTAAATATTATAAGTCTTTATTTCAATTTTGCTCACAGAGTACTGACATAAAAAAAATTGAAGACTTAAAACTTTTACAAAAGTCAAACTTAACTTTCAGTATGAATTAAAAATTAAATTGTATTTGAAAACTAAACTACATTGATTTTGTTTGAAATAAATTTATATAATCAATCACGGTCACCTATTTGCAAACGAGACGTATACCGCAACTGTGCCTTGCAGCCTTGGGAATCTGTCTGCGATTGTCCGTTCTCCTGTACGATTTCTACTGTCGCATCTTCCCTTAAGAAAAAATGCAGTCAAAACTGATAAAAAAACTGGGCACTAACTGGTGGATAACTGATTATTGAAACTGATGACAGCACGATCAGTTTATTGAAACAAGTTACTGATAAAAGAAACAGTTATACTAGTTACTGATTTAAAAAACTGGGCACTAACTGGTGGATAACTGATTATTGTAACTGATGACAGCACGATCAGTATATTGAAACAAGTTACTGATAAAAGGAACAGTTGTACCAGTTACTGTTAAAAGAACTGGTCAATATTGGTCCAGTTTTATTCAGTTTTATATTGATCAGTAACTGATAGAACTTCCATGTTGTTCGGTTGATCAATTGAATCAATTGAACTTTCACCAGTTCTATAAACTTGCCTGAAGAACATAATCAGTATCTGACAAACCGTTAAAAAAAACTGAGGACCAGTCATTAGTTACTGATGGCAACACTCAGTGTCTAACCAGTTTTTTAGATTAATATAGAAACTGATTATTAAAACTGGGCGTCAACTGAAGAACATAATCAGCATCTGACAAACCGTTAAAAAAACTGAGGACCAGTCATCAGTTACTAATGGCAACACTCAGTGTCTAACCAGTTTTTAGAGTAATGTAGAAACTGATTATTAAAACTGGGTGTCAACTGAAGAATATAATCAGTATCTGACAAACCGTTAAAAAAAACTGAGGTCCAGTCATCAGTTACTGATGACAACACTCAGTGTCTAACCAGTATTGTAGAAACTGATTATTAAAACTGGACGTCAACTGAAAAGCATTACCAGTAACTGACTCTCGTATTCAGTCACTGATAGAACATCACAAGTTACTGATTCAACTTCATCAGTTACTGGTGCAACTGCTCAGTTCTTTTTCTTAAGGGTTGCCATGCATGATTCTTGCTAGATCTTGAAAGTCACGAGCACAAGCTGAGAGCAAATCCGTTGTTTCTGAATAAATAGATCTGTTTTTTATAGATGAATTCAGCTGCTGTCTACTTGATGCTACAAATGCTTCTAAGCATTCCTCTTCTCCTTTCAATGAAAAAAGAAGAAGAATGCTTAAAAGCATTTACAACATAAAGTGGACCACAATACAAATTATTTCTAAATAATAATATACAGGGTAAGTTTTATTTCTTACTACCTTTTTATTTTAATATGCTTATGTTTTCCAGTTAGCGACACAATTATTATTTAGTTTTTATTCCTCATTAGATACTAAACAAAGACAGAATGATACTTGTGCCGATTTATGTCGCTAACTGGAAAACGCAATCACATTATAGTAAAGTAAAAAGGTGGAACACGAAATAAAACCCATCCTGTACTTTACCTACTAACCTTCGTAGACGTCTTCGTACAGCACAATTTTTTGCAAAAGATCTCCGGAGAGAAAGAAAGAATCTTTGATGCTGCTATCCGGCTGCTTTCCGATATATTCTTAACACTACTTTTATCATTAACCTTAAAGTTAACCTCTATTACATTGCGAACGGTTTTGACACGGCGCGGCGGTGGCTGCGTTTGGTGGAGATAGCTGCTTTGTCATACAAACATTTACAGACGTAAATTCGCTTTATATTTTAACCAAAATACGAGTAAACACCATCAAATTCACAAATTTTACAAGACGTTTCCACTAAACACAGCCATTATCAACAACCGCGAAATGGCGCGAAACTCACCGCGGAATCCGGGGCTGGCGCGGCTGGCGCGGCTCCGCGGCGCGGACTCGCTCGTCGTTTTATCCTATTAGCCAATCGAAAGCGCGGAAAGGCGTAATAATACATAAAATTAGATTTGCACTTGTCGCGTCTCCGTGTGTTTGAGCGAGAATGGAGAGTTCGAATTGTATTTGAATAAAGGAGATGAAAGAACAGTACATAGAAATGCTTCTTAAATTCAATGTTATAATCATGAATAACCTTAGCCAAAAATGTGTTAATACATTGTTCAATAGAAGCAGAAATAAACGTGTTATAAAGTATTAAACACAGTTAATAATCATAGTATAAAATACATCACTCATAAGATTCAATAAGCAGTAGTAATGGAACACATAATCAGATAAATATAAACGCTCAATATAAAATTGTTGTAGGAATTCAATGATGATTTAAGTTGAGTGAAGGTCAAGCATTGGTCTGTGAATTTCCTTCTTGATGATTCTAGATATTGCTATCTTCAAACGGAAGAGAGATACTTCAAAGGTTATTGAAAACCTAAATACCTTACTCAATATAAACATAAAGACAATACAGAATATTAATTCGAAGAACCGTGTTATTAGATTAAATCACCATTGATTCAAGAGGCGGCAAAAAACAAAGAAAATATATATATATTGTTGCACCCGTGCTGGAACACCCGTTGCGCGCGGAACTTCGCTCACGAGAAGCCTGAACTTCGCTCACGAGTAGCTTCAAGCCGAAGCGCGTTCCCTAACGACGGGATGTATTGATCTGTGTAATAACAACGACTGTCAGATCTACGGGGAGACTCGGATCGTTCGGACGTGTTCTCCACCTGAAACGCTTGTACAGAATTCCTAATAAACCCTTGAGTTCCTTTCCTAATAAAGTGTTGTCTCTCTTTTCACGCGAGCCCGGGAGTGCGCGGAGCGAACGCGAGTGTCTCTGAGATAGCGGAGCGCAGCGCAACATTTTTGGGGGCTCGTCCGGGATCGCACGGATCACACGGATCGTACTGTTCGGACGGATCTGACGAGCGGACGAGCGGAACTAAATGACGAGTACTGACGAGCCATTGACAGCACCCGCGACGAGAAAGAGAGCGCGGATGGGAACCCCGAGGCCGAGAGCTCCACGGCTCGAGACAGAGACGGAGATACGACCCGGCTCAAGCGCCCCTCAGCTCTCAGCGGAAGTGGTGACACTGCAGGCGATGATGCAGGAGATCCGCCAGATGCGTGAGGATTATGCGGCGTTGCTGCGACAGCGGGAAGCGGAGCCACAGCGTCGAGAACTCCCGCAGCTAAGTTCCTTATTTAACGCGACCGGAGATACGGGAGCGCGGGCCGCCGCGGTCGCGGAAGTGACGCGTGTAGATTTCGTAGACGCGAGAGCGCGAGCCGCCGCGGAAGAAACGCGTGGAAGTTGTGCGCGTACGGAATTGGGCTTCAAGTTGAAGCCCGACACGTTCGACGGCTCGACGCCGCTGCGAGAATTCCTCTCCCAATTTCTTCTCATCGCGCGTGCGAATAATTGGGACGACGCGTCAAAATCCGTTGCGTTGGCCGCGAGTCTTAGGGGAAAAGCGCGGACGGTATTAGAGTCGGTCGAAAATTTAGAGAATTTATGTTTCGAAGAATTAAAATCGAAATTGGAGTTGCGTTTCGGCGAGGGGGGTTTGTCGCAAAACTTTTATACGCAATTTACGGGCCGAAAGCAGAGAAATGGAGAAGATTTGGCTTCTCTTGGCGCGGAATTAGAAAGACTGTCGCGATTAGCTTACCCCGAGTGTTCTTTTTCGGTTCGAGATAAGATCGCGTGCGCGCAATTTGTTTCTGCAATATCTGACGGCTTTCTGAGGAGGACTCTCCAGTTGGAGGGATTAACCTCCTTAAAAGCAGCCGTCGAAAGGGCGAAAGCGGTAAAAATTATTCAGGGGAATAGTTTCGAAAGAAGGAGGGAATATTTTGGAAAGAATTTTGAGAAGGAGGAGAGGAAGGACGCGCGGAAGGAGGTTGAAGGGAAGAAGGAAGGAAAGGAGGAGGAAAAAGAGAAAGGCTGGAGAAGCCGGAAGGGAAACTAGCGCGGCAGCAAATTTGGCGCCGACCGAAGGGAATGTTGGACGTGCGGAAAAACGGGGCATTTTCGATCTGAATGCCCCGAAGAGGGAAACGCGGTTTAGTTGAGCTTGACGGGGCGGGCTCAACTCTTGCGAGAAATACCCCGAAAGTTTTTCGTTTAAAAAATGTGGTAGTTGATAAGATAAATGAAAAAGATTTCTGTTATAATGGTTTACTAAACAATAAGTGTTGTTCCTTTAAGATAGACACGGGCTCCGATGTTTCTGTTGTTAATTCTAAAATAGTTGAAGATAAAATAGAAAGAATTAAAGTAGAGAATTGCAATCTGAGGTATCCAACTGGAGAAAGGGTTCCTTTAGAATCTAAAGTTAAAGTTAATGTTCAATTAGGTAAATATTCTGTTGAAGTTCTTATGTTTGTAGCAGAGATTTCTGATGAATGCTTATTGGGAAAGGATTTTCTTAAAAAAGTAAATTTGGAAAATGTTTTCGAATCTTTCTTTGTTGATCCCGATTTAAATAAAGAGAAAGTCTTCAATTGTTCTCGAGTGGAAGGTTCTTCTGGAGGAGATTCGTCTATCTTAGAAGAACTTTTTGTGAATAATTCTCTATATCTAAATGAGTCCCAAAAAGAGATTTTTGCCCAATTTCTGAGTGATTTTCAGGATGTGTTTTCTAAGGAAATTATTGCAGGGAATTGTGATATTGTTAAACATGCTATAGATGTGAAAGATTCTCCTCCCATAAAGCAGGTTCCCCGTCGTATTCCAATCCAAATGCGGGAAGAGGTGAATAAGATTATTGAGGATATGAGGAAACAAGGGGTGATTGAGGAATCGCAAAGCCCCTGGATCTCACCTGTAGTTCTTGTCAAAAAGAAAGATGGCTCTATCAGATTTTGCGTGGATTACAGGAAAGTTAATGCTGTAACCAAAAAGGATTCTTTTCCTCTTCCCAGAATAGACGACATTTTCGACCAGTTATCAGGTAACATCTGGTTTTGCACTTTAGACTTAAAAAGCGGATACTGGCAAGTGAAAATCCGTCCTGAAGACAAAGAAAAGACAGCGTTTTCTATCGTTAACGGTCTCTGGCAGTTCACCGTTATGCCTTTTGGCCTTTGTAACGCCCCCGCTACGTTTCAGCGTCTTATGGAAAAAGTCCTTAAACAATTTTTGAATAAAATTTGTTTAGTTTATCTAGATGATGTAATTATTTTTGGTAAAAGTTTTTCCGAAATGCTGAGAAATCTTGAGACGGTGCTTTTACGCCTAAGGGAAGTTAATCTGAAGTTGAATCCAAATAAATGCACTCTTTTTAGTAGAAGCGTTAGATATTTGGGACATGTTATTTCGGCAGAAGGCATAACTACGGATCCTGAAAAGATAACCGCGGTTAAAGATTGGCCAGTACCGCATACGAGAAAACAATTGCGGAGTTTCTTAGGATTTTGCTCGTACTACCGGAAGTTTATTAAAGGATTTTCTTCTTTGGCGAAATCCCTTTACTCCCTCACGGAAAACCAAACTAAGTTTGTTTGGAAGGAGGAGCATCAAAGAGTTTTTGAGGAATTAAAGCGAGTTTTATCTTCTCCTCCGGCCCTTTCTTTTCCTGAAGGAGGGGGAGAATTTGTTTTAGATACCGATGCTTCAAATATCGGTATCGGCGCGGTTTTGTCGCAAAGACAAGAAGGGAAGGAGAGAATTATAGCCTATTACAGTCGAGTTCTTAATAAGGCGGAGAGAAATTATTGTGTAACCCGCCGAGAGCTTTTGGCGGTTGTGGACTCTTTTAAATTTTTCCGTCATTATCTTTTAGGACGGAAGTTTTTAATCCGAACCGACCATGTTTCTTTGAAATGGCTTATGTCCTTCAGAGATTTGGAAGGGCAGTTAGCGCGATGGTTGGAAAGGCTCCAGCAATTCGAATTTGAGGTTATCCATCGTAAAGGAGAATCCCATAAGAATGCTGACGGACTATCTAGGCGTCAGTGTGAAAAGTTTGGCTGTGGTTATTGTGAGAGAGTTGAGAAGAAAAATTTCGAAGAACAGGACAAGGTGGTTGCGCGTTTGATTCTTCAGAGAGAGACCCCAGAGGTCTGGCGTAAGGAACAAGGTGAGGACACGGGAATTACATTCATTCTTCGAGCTAAGGAAACTGGAATCCGTCCTCCACGTACTGAAATCCCTGACAGGGACGTTTCCGCTCAAATCTACTGGTTACATTGGGACGCTCTAGTTTTAGAAGAAGGAATCCTATATAAGAGGTGGGAGGCCCCAAATCTGAAAACAAGTTTTTTTCAGCTTGTTGTTCCCCGAAGTCGGGTTAAGGAGATTCTGAGAGAGGCCCACGATTCTCCTTCGGGAGGACATTTTGGTATTAATAAAACGTTGGAGAAAATCCGGAAGCGTTTTTATTGGGCAACTTGCAAACAAGATGTGGAAGATTGGTGCAAATCTTGTAAGGTTTGCATTACCAAAAAAGGCCCCATCGGAAAAGGGAAATCCCCTTTGCAGATTTACAATGTTGAGACACCATTTGAGAGAATCCAAATGGATATTCTTGGCCCCCTTCCAACAACTGCATCAGGAAATAAATATCTCCTTGTCGTTGTAGATTGTTTCTCTAAATGGGTGGAGGCGTTCCCATTGAAGAACATAAGAGCTAGAACAGTAGCAGAAATCTTTACTAATCAGTTTGTTTCTAGATATGGAGTTCCCTTAGAAGTACATACGGACCAAGGAAGGAATTTCGAATCAAAACTTTTTACGGAGTTGATGGATCTTCTTGGAATTAGGAAGACGAGGACTACTGCTTTGCATCCTCAGTCGGATGGACAGGTTGAGCGTCAGCATCAAACCATTACTAATTATCTGGCAAAGTACATTTCTGAGAATCAACGAGATTGGGATCGTTGGGTTCCCATGTTCTTGTTAGCTTACAGATCTTCGAAACACGAAACCACTGGTGTAACTCCTGCCGAATTATGTTTTGCTCGAGATCTTAAATTACCTTTAGATCTGTTACAGGGTAGTCCACCAAAGCTTCGTGGGGAGGAGGAGCAGTCAGTCGGGAGGTTTATTGGAAATCTAAAGGGAAAACTTGAGGAAATCCATTCTGGTGTTAGGGCACGTATGAATATCAAGTCTTCTCGGGTTAAGTCCTGGTACGATCGGGGAGCCAGGCAAATTCTTTTTCAAGAGGGGCAGAAAGTCTGGTTCTACAATCATCGTAGGACGAAAGGAAAAGCCCCGAAATTGCAAAGCAATTGGGAAGGACCCTTTTGCATAAAAAAGAAGCTTAGTGACGTGGTATACTGCATTCAGAAATCTCCCAGACACAAAAGAAAGGTTGTTCATTCGGATAGATTAGCTCTTTACTGTGAGAGAAAAGTATAGTTAAGGAAAGGTTAGAGTAGATCGGAGCCCCCCCCCCAAAAAAAGGAGAAATAAACAAGAAAATAATAATTAAATTGATGTAAGATTGTAGATGCTTGTAAATAAAAAGTTTCTTTAATGAAGTGTTGGATTTTTTTTTTAATTTGAAAAGTTGTTCTGTTTAGAATTTACTGCGTGATTACTTTGGTTTTCTCTAGAGGGAGTCTGCGGTTTGAGAGGACTTGTGAGATCTCGACCTGAACCACCGCGGCGGAACAACGGCCAAGACTCCTTTGGAAGAAAAATTCTTTAAAAAGACTGTCTCGCCCACGGTTCTTTTGAGTTGTGGTTTTTTCCGTGGGACGTAGGGCAAATGCCGAGACAGGGACTCGGGGAGTCTTTAAGACGTTGGGTCCACAACAGTTCCCCCCCCCTTGTCCGAAGATTTCGAGGAAGAGCGGTAACGTCGGGGGATGTTCCCGCAGAAGAGGATGGTTCGCCCTGGTGTCGGAGGGGAGGAGTCTGGCCAGCTCTTTCCCGGGAAGCCGAAAGAAGCGAAGCCTACCTTGAGGTGTTTTACGGCAAGGGACCAGGAGAGGGCAGTTCGTTAACCTGTGGCAGCAGCCCGGGGTAGAACAAGGGGCCAGCCTGGTGCCCGGGAAGTCGTGCATCGGGGCACTGCCCTTCTGTGGATTGTCGGGACGACAATCTAGGAAGAAGGGAGGCAGTGTTGCACCCGTGCTGGAACACCCGTTGCGCGCGGAACTTCGCTCACGAGAAGCCTGAACTTCGCTCACGAGTAGCTTCAAGCCGAAGCGCGTTCCCTAACGACGGGATGTATTGATCTGTGTAATAACAACGACTGTCAGATCTACGGGGAGACTCGGATCGTTCGGACGTGTTCTCCACCTGAAACGCTTGTACAAAGTTCCTAATAAACCCTTGAGTTCCTTTCCTAATAAAGTGTTGTCTCTCTTTTCACGCGAGCCCGGGAGTGCGCGGAGCGAACGCGAGTGTCTCTGAGATAGCGGAGCGCAGCGCAACAATATGCACACAACCGCAGTATCAAATTACATCAGATTAGATAAACAGAGAAAGCGCATGTATAAAACATATACCGTTCACATGACGCGAGATAATCAATATCTTTGCTTTAATAACACTCTAATACGGATAATATGGTAAGAAGAAATGAACGCTAATTATAATAATACTTGTATTGCGATGGAAAAACAACGCATAGAATAATACGCGCGCGAGAATAATATCTAAAATAAACACAGATACAAATAATATTCGGAAGAAAACGCAAACGCTATTAATATTTCGAATAAACGCAAAAGCCAGTAATCTTCTACTAGCATAAAGAGGTTTGAACAGATTATTGCAAATCTCTGTAAAAGATATTCTTTAATCAGTTAAAATTAACAAGTGATTATTCTCAAAAACATATAAAAGCGTATGAATTTACTTGATAATGAATAATCCGCAGGCCTGGATTTAATCTCTTTTATAATCGTTAGCTCATTAAATTTCATCCTTTAAAATCATGCGCATGAAGTAGGAAAGAGAATAACTCGCGCACTAAAAGTGCCTCGTCGAGACGTCTCTGAGAATGCTGTAATCATGAGGATGATTACAGAACTACTCGTGTATGCATATACGGAAATACCGGTATTGTCAAAGGTACCTTACCTCAGGAATGTCTACTAGACCAACTGTTTCGAAGCACATATGAAAAGTGAAGCGACAAGATTGTATCGCGCACGCTTCGCTCAAACAGCAGAGCTTCTTGTAAAAGAATAAACTTAAAGTATATAAGAACTTTAATTAAGATTACACACGACGTGACGCTAAAGAACTTAAATGAAAATATAATTGAACGGTTACAAGCTATTAATGCACGAGGCAAAACAAGACGTGTGACTAGTGACGTGGAACTACTATCTAGGGATAAAACAGTACGCGCGCTATAGCGCGCCCATCGTGGTGGCGCGCCCATCGTGACATCTATACGCGACGCATACGAGTTAAGTTATTCATCGAAGCGCGCAGTTCGAAACCATATACACGCAACACTCCCACCGGTTGAGGACTTCTGCGCTTCAAGTTCCACTTGTAGACCCTTCCGGTTAAGTAAAAATAACTGCTTCGGCAATGCCTTGGTTAAGATATCCGCTAACTGCTCCGATGATGGTACGTACACGATGTCGATCTCGCCGCTCTCATGAACCTCCCGAATAAAATGGAAGCAAACAGCGATATGCTTCGTACGCTTATGGAACTCTGGGTTCCGAATCAACTTGATACTGCCTTGATTATCAAGGTACATCTTGGTTGCGCTGCTGAGTCTCACTCCTACTGATTTGAGCAGCCGTCGAAGCCAAAGCGCCTCCTTTGATGCCCCACACGCAGCCACGTACTCGGCCTCGGTCGTTGACAGAGCGACCACTGGTTGCATCTCGCTGGACCATGACACGGCGCCCCCAGCCAGTGTCGCCACATAACCACTCCTGGATTGTCGCGTGTCCGGGTCGGCAGCATAATCAGAATCCGAGTAGATTTTTAGACCTTCTTCGTTTGATCCATCATATACGATATCATATGCTGCAGTGTCTCTCAGGTAGCAGATTATCTTCTTGACGGCAGTCCAGTGAGTCGCACCCGGGTCAGCCGAGTAGCGGCTAACCACCGACACCGCATACATAACGTCCGGACGGCTAACACATGCGGCGAACATCAGCATACCAACCGCCTCGCGATACGGCACTTTTGACATTTTCTGTCGTTCATCTTCGGTCCCTGGTGCCATCGAGCGCTCGAGCTGCAGCTCATGCTGTGTCGGAGTTGATGTCCCCTTTGCATCAAGTAGTTTGAATTTCTCGGCCACACGAGTTAGGTAGCCGCGCTGACCAATGCGGATCTTTCTCTTCTCACGGTTACGGCGAATTTCGAGACCAACGAAATAATCGACACTTTCTAGTGTCACCTCGAACTCTGACTTGAGCACGCAAATTATTTCGTCTAGTGCGGCTGATGATCTTGATAGCATCAGTCCGTCATCAACGTACAGCGCGAGTATGACTAATTGGCCGTTTACATAGCCAATCAAAACGCAGTGATCAGCGTCAATTGCCACGAATTTGTATTTAGCTAGGAACTGCATGAATCGTTTGTTCCACTGTCGTGGGCTTTGTTTCAGGCCATAAAGCGACTTAATAAGCTTGACCACTTGAGCGCTTTCAAGCATTCCCTCAGGCAACGTCATAAAGATATCTTCGTCGAGCTCACCATACAGAAAAGCAGTTCGGATGTCAAATTGACGCATGTCCCAGTCATTGATTGCTGCCAATGCAAGCAATACCCGCACCGAGTCATATCGCACAACCGGTGCGAACGTTTCCGAATAGTCGATACCCTCACGCTGGCTGTAACCGCGAGCAACCAGTCGAGCCTTATACTTTGATATGTTGCCATTCTTGTCCAATTTGTACTTGAACACCCATCTCGCTGAGATTGGTTTGCGGCCTGGCGGTAGACTACACTCGATCCACGTTCCGTTTTTGCGATGAGCTGCAAGTTCCACATCCCGCGCATCACGCCATTTTGGCCAGTCTGACCGTCGCTCAGCCTCAGCCATAGAAGTCGGCTCGATCAGTTCACATATGTGCGCTTGATAGCGCTTAGGCTCTTTCAGTCTGGAGCGGTCACGAAGCCGCGACTCCATGCTATCGTCCGTCTCATCTTGGCGTGGTGCACTCGACTCCGCTTCCACCTCATCTTCATTTGGTGTATTCAACTCCGCTTGCGGTTCAGTGTCATCTGCCGTAGGTATAATTCCTGGTTTGGGAACCCATTTGGATACCACCTCATCTTCATGGGGCTGACCATCCTCGTCGAATATGACGTCTCGAGAGACTGTAATCTTCTTTGTCTTCATGTCAAGCAAGCGATAATTAGATGATTCGCTTTCGTAACCAACTAGCACGCGCCGAACACTCTTTGGCTGCCACTTCGTACGCTGTCCTTTGACCTTCTCGTATGCAATCGCACCGAATGGGCGTACATGCTCAAGTTTCGGAGCATAACCGAACCATTGTTCGTACGGTGATGAGTCTGGATATTTAGCCGACGGCATCCTGTTACGCAAGTATGCCGAACACAAGACTGACTCCGCCCATAACTCCATAGGCAGGTTCTTCGCAAGTCGCATCGTGCGACCATCCTCCACGAGCGTTCGATTTTCGCGTTCCGCGGCACCGTTTTGCTCGGGCGTGTATGGTGCCGAGAACTGGTGATCTATCCCCTTTGTGCTGCAGAACTCACGGAACTTGCTGTTGTGATATTCAAGTCCATTATCGCTGCGTAGTATTTTGATGCGAACGCCATGCATCGTCTCAATGCGATTGTACACGTTGATAAACTTGTCGAATACTTCGTCCTTACTCTTCAGAAAGAAGACAAAACTGAAACCAGTCGCGTAGTCCTTAAAGGTGACGAAGTAGCGATGGCCGCCGTACGAGGCCACCGGCATTGGCCCGCACACGTCACTCGAGATAAACTCTCCTTTTCGGAAGGCCTTTAAATCAGCATCATTGAACGGCTTCTTCGCGTGCTTACCATATATGCAACTCTCGCACACGAGCTCATAATTGGTGGGAATCTTCAGTTCTGGGATCGCACCCGTCCTGACCATTCGTCGCATCGTTGACAGACCCACGTGGCCTAGACGCTCATGCCAGCGTCGTACACTGACTGCCACATTTGCCTCCTGTAACTGTTGACGACGCACACGTAATCCGAACAAATTTGATGGAAGCTGATCGGCAACCAGTTTAATCTCACCTTTTCTTTTGAATAGTAGTTTCTGTCCATCGTAGCAGGCTGTTATACCCTGCCGTCCGGCGGCACCAATGCTGAACAGCGACTTGGATAGCGATGGTACATACAGTACATCAAGGAACTTTGCTGGCTCCCACCGGCCGTCAACCAGGCATTCAGCTGCCACAGTGCCGCGACCTACTGCCTCGATATGTGTGTCATTAGCAACGTTCAGAGACATCAAACAGTCAACCATGTCTGCAAACCATGACTTGTCGTTCGTCATGTGGCATGTAGCACCGCTGTCAGCAATCCAATCACTGTCGACAGCTACTCTCGAGCCAACTGTGAAGCAATTGTCACTGCCCCCGGCAGCCGACTTCTCGCCGTCATCATTTTGCTTCTTGGCACCGTCCTGCTTCTTGGCACCGCCATCTTGCTTCTTGGCGTTACTGTCCTGCTTCTTACTGCCTGACTGGCAGTCCCGTGCATAATGCCCGACACGTTGACACCTGAAACATGTGACAGCCTTTTTATTTTTCTTTGACTTCCCAGAAGTCTTAGCCGAATCTGCCACTGCTCCCTGTGTCCTGTCCTTGACCGCCAACGCCCGATCACTCGAGTCCGCGCTGGCCATGCGGGCCTCAGCTTGCAGCAGCATACGCCGCAGCACGTCACGAGACTGCGTTGCAACCACGTCCCAGGCAATAACCACTGGTGTGTACCGTTCCGGCAAATCGTCAAGTAATTTAGCGTAGTAATTCTCGTCACTTATTTCCTCGCCAGCATCAACGCATGCTTGTGCCATATTGTCCACATGCGCGATGTGTTGCGCCATTGGCCGGCCATCGTACGAATACCTGTGATACACCTTGAGTGCGTTTGTACGCGATGTCGGATTCTTTCGATCGTAGACTCGGCACAGACTTCCCCACATTTCCGCCGCTGATTTCGCTGCACTGACATATTCACGCTGATTAGCATCCACAGCCGATAAAATTGCCAGTTTAGCTGCCGCATCTCTCGTTTTGAATCTGGCGAGCTGGTCGACCTTGCCGGGTTCTTCGCTCTTGTACGATCCGTCGACCACCTGCATCAAATCGTGTACTTCCAAGTAGGCCGACATTTGAAGACGCCACATGGGGAAGTTGTCGGCACCCGACAGCTTCTCGAACTGAGGCATTTGTATGGACGAAGTCGACATGGTGTAATCTTTTACGCGCAGTGGAAGCGTGCTGGGCCCATAACCTGAAGCGACAAGATTGTATCGCGCATGCTTCGCTCAAACAGCAGAGCTTCTCGTAAAAGAATAAACTTAAAGTATATAAGAACTTTAATTAAGATTACACACGACGTGACGCTAAAGAACTTAAATGAAAATATAATTAAACGGTTACAAGCTATTAATGCACGAGGCAAAACAAGACGTGTGACTAGTGACGTGGAACTACTATCTAGGGATAAAACAGTACGCGCGCTATAGCGCGCCCATCGTGGTGGCGCGCCCATCGTGACATCTATACGCGACGCATACGAGTTAAGTTATTCATCGAAGCGCGCAGTTCGAAACCATATACACGCAACAAAAAGAATCAACAAAGGATTCCTGATAGCCCTCTCATTTCTACGAGCCAAGTTGCATATTTGCAAACGCGGCGGCCATCCACTTGGCGAATGCCACTCTCTTGTACTTCTGAATATAGAACTACTTCCTCGAGCGAGTATTATACGAGCGAGTATTATACGAATTATTCTTGAGAAAAGGGCGGATGCCCTGGATAACTAGCCTCAGGTTGATCGTCCTTCTCGTTCCTCGGAAAGGGCGGATGCCCGTGATGACGATTCTCGTAGTGATGGACCGATCTGCGTCTTTCTAGAATATTCTCGAACGGCGTATCTACGCCTTGCAACGTGCTCACTAGTCGAGCTTCAGACGAAGAATGACGACGTGCTCGTCGCCGGAAGGGCGTTAACGACGAAAACGCCACGCAGTAATGCGCAGGCGCGGTATTAGAACTGCCGCGCTGACATCGGCATCGCGATTATGACTATAGTGTGTTTACGGAAGGTCGATAAGGCAGAGTTCGTGATCATTGATTTTACCCTATGGAGCTCTGACTATTCTTACCCTTCATTCAAATAATTCGAATGCATGCCATATTTTAAACACCGTGAATTTCTTTATTGTGAGTATAGATTTGTTACTGTTGCTTGCAATTCACAAAAATTTTTACATTTAAAATGAGATAAATATACACCTCAAAAAAATTTAAGTAACAAGTGGTAGACGTATAATCTTTGTACCTCGAAAAATCTCGAAAAAACCTAAGCAGTAGCATTTTTATTTCCAAAAAATTATAACTCAAGTGATACACATCACAAAATTACGTTACCTTATCAAAGATGAGTCGCGCTTCAAGTGATCTATTACAATTACAAAAAAGAAATGATATCTCTTTTTAAATTACAGCGCCAATTACAGAGAGAACATACACTGAGAAAAAAAATTTGTCAATCCCAAGAAATATTTAGTCCGATACGTTCAACTAAACATTTTAGTTACTTAACTAAACATTAGGTGAATTAATTAATTCTTGATTAAGGCAACGAAATAAATTGTTGAAACAACTAATATTTAGTTAACTAACTAAAATGTTTAGTTGAACGTATCGGACTAAATATTTCTTGGTATTAACAATTTTTTTTTCTCAGTGTATTTTTCGAGATACAAAGATTACGTCTACCTCTTGTTACTTAGGTTTTTTCGTGGTATAATATTACCACTGTTTTTTTCGAGTTTAAATACAAAGTTTATTTTCAATAGAATAAAAGATTGAATCATGAAGAATTACAGAGGTAACAGTACAAAACACAAATATTTTATTAAAATATTTAAACCCAACAAGGAAATACAAGGTATTTAAATACAAAGTTTATATATGTATTGTTACGTCCGCCGGCGTTTGCCGCTCACTCACACTCACTCGCGTCGCGCACTCCGGCACTCACTCAATGAATAAGGCTCGTTTATTTATATAAAAGGAACTCGTTTAATAATGATCTGTTTGTACACGGAGCTCGGGTTAACACGTCCGAACGTGACGGAACCTCGGAGCATAATTCGACAGTCGCCGTAAGTAAACAAACATAGTTGTTGTCAAGGGCGATTCGCAACTTCTGAAACGGGGCGACCCGCGTGAGCGCACGGCCCGGGCGTACAGCACGGGTGTAACACTTTCCCCCCCCCCCCGTTCCAAGATTGTCGCCCCGACAATCCGGGAGGGTAGTTTCTCGCGGTTACAGCTCCTTTTCTGTGAGCTCCAGGGCACCGGATACTTGTTCTCCTCGAGCTGTTGCCCAGAGTTACCGAACTCTATCCTTTTTGGTCCCTGGTAGCCGCACATCAATCCCTGGAACCTCTTCAGGAGAGAGCTGGCCAAACTCCCCCCCCCTTCGACGGTCTCAGGATGACTTCGTAGCTCCGCTTCCCCGGTGTAGTCACCTCTGCCGCCGGCCTCCTACGTCGTCGTTCCGCTAAATCTTCGGACAAGGGGGGGGGGGAAACTTATGTGGACCCAACGCCTTTACAGGCTCTCCAAGTCCCTGCCTCAGCATTTGCTCAACGTCCCACGGGAAAACCACAGCTCAAAAACCGTGGGCGAGGCAGTCTTCTATCAAAAAAAAAAAACTCGCCCCCGAAGAAGTCTTCGGCCGTTGTTCTGCCGCGGTATCCCACGTTTCCTTAAGGATCGCCGACTTCCTCGGACTCCGTTCCACTAAACAAACGCAAATAAAACACACAGAAACCAGAAACATCTGAACAATAAGATACGGTCACAACACTTTACATATTAAGTTACAACACTTCGCACATTGTCTCATAGTTCTTTATTAACCACACATTACAACTCAAATAGCGCTACTCATTCCTCTTTTCACAAACTCTGATCTATACTCTTCAATTCAATTTCCTTTCTAAATAAACAGCCAACCTATCTGAATGAACCACTTTGCTTCTATGTCGAGGTGATTTCCGTATACAATAGACAACATTGCTAAGTTTCTTAATCACCAAATAAGGACCTTCCCAATTACTCTGCAGTTTTGGAGCTCTATCTCTCACCCTTCGGGGATTAAAAAGCCAGACTCTCTGCCCCTCCTGAAAAAGAATTCGACGAACTCCACGATCGTATCGTGCTTTCATTCGAGAAGATTTCAAATTCAATTGGTTCCGTACACCAGAATGTATCTCCTCCAATTTGTCCCTTAAATTTCTAACAAAACTTTCAACCAATGAGGACTCTTCTCCATGAAGTTTAGAAGGATTCCCCCGCAATAGATCTGATGGTAATCTAAGATCTCGTGCGAAATATAATTCCGCAGGGGTGATTCCAGTTGTTTCATGCTTCGAGGATCTATATGCCAGGAGAAACATAGGGATCCACTGATCCCAATCTTTCTGGTTTTCAGAGACGTATTTCGCTAAGTAATTTGTTATGGTCTGATGTTGGCGTTCGACTTGTCCATTGGATTGAGGATGTAAGGCAGTTGTTCTTGTTTTCCTTATCCCAAGAAGCCCCATCAATTCTGAGAAAAGTCTCGACTCAAAGTTCCTTCCCTGGTCAGTATGAACCTCAGTGGGCACCCCGTGTATGGAAACAAACTGATTAACAAAAACTTCCGCAACCGTTTTCGCTCTCATGTTTTTTAGAGGAAAAGCTTCCACCCATTTCGTAAAACAATCCACAAGAACAAGAAGAAACTTATTACCGGATTTAGTCATAGGAAGAGGACCGAGGATGTCCATCTGAACCCTCTCCAAAGGTGCCCCCACATTATAAATTTGCAGGGGAGATTTCCCCTTTCCTAAAGGGCCCTTCCTGACAATGCAGACTTTACACGTTCTACACCAATCTTCCACATCTTGCTTACAGGTTGCCCAGAAATACCGTTTCCGAATTTTCTCTAGAGTTTTGTTCACTCCAAAATGTCCTCCAGACGGTGAGTCATGTAACTCTTCTAAAATTCCTTTAACGAATTTCCGTGGAACGATGAGTTGGAGAAAACTAGACTTAAGGTTTGGAGCTTCCCATCTCTTATAGAGCACGCCTTCTTCCAGGACCAGGGCATCCTAATATGACCAATAAATCTGTGCGGAAATATCTTCCGAAGCCAACTCAGCTCGTGATGGGCGAACACCAGCCTCCTTCCCACGGAGTATGACCGAAATAATCGGATCTGCTCTCTGTTCAGAACGCCATTCTGACAGATCTTCTGCAGCAAATATAATCCGAGCGACATGGCCTGTCCTCGTTACCGAGTTCTTTCTTTCCACTCTGGCACAATATCCACAACCAGACGACTCACACGTACGCCTCGACAATCCGTCGGCATTCCCGTGAGACAGTCCTTTCCTGTAAGCAATTGTGAAACGAAATTGCTGGAGCCTCTCTAGCCACCGGGCCAATTGTCCATCCAGATCCCTGAAAGACATAAGCCAACGCAAAGAAATGTGATCCGTACGGATCAAAAATTCGCATCCTAATAGATAATGGCGAAAAACCTTCACAGAATCCACAATCGCTAAAAGCTCACGTCGAGTAATACAATAATTCCGCTCAGCTTTATTCAGCACGCGGCTAAAATACGCGATGACCCTCTCCTCCCCGTTTTGTTTTTGAGAAAGAACTGCGCCAATTCCAATATTGGAGTCATCAGTATCCAGAATGAACTCGCCCTCCTCGTTCGGAAAAGAAAGCACCGAAGGAGAGGACAGCACCCGTTTTAACTCATCAAAAGAGTTCTGATGATCCTCGTTCCAGATAAACTTTATCTGGTTCCCCGTTAATTCATAAAGGGGTTTAGCAATCGAAGAAAATCCCTTTATAAATTTGCGATAATATGAGCAAAATCCGAGAAAACTCCGTAATAAAGTCTTTGTGTGAGGAACCGGCCATTTCTCCACGGCAGCGACCTTCTCGGGATCTGTAGCAACTCCCTTTGCCGAAATTATATGCCCCAAAAACTTTACTTCTTTCTTAAATAAGACACATTTCTTAGGATTGATTTTTAAATTTACTTTCTGCAACCGTAAAAACACTTTCTCTAAATTTACTAGCATTTCCTCGAAAGTCTTCCCGAAAATTATCACATCATCTAGGTAAACTAAACAAATTTCAAATAATAATCCTTGCAAAACTTTTTCCATGAGACGTTCAAAAGTTGCGGGGGCGTTACATAAACCGAAAGGCATCACCGTGAATTGCCAAAGCCCCCTGCCGAAAGAGAAAGCCGTTTTCTCTCTGTCTTCAGGGCGAATTTTTATTTGCCAATAACCACTTTTCAAGTCTAAAGTACAAAACCAAACGTTACCTGTTAGATGATCAAATATTACGTCAACTCTGGGGAGGGGATATGAATCTTTTTCCGTCAATGCGTTTACAATCCGATAGTCCACACAGAATCTTATCGTTCCATCCTTTTTATGTCTTAATACCACAGGAGAAACCCAAGGACTATTTGATTCCTCGATCACACCGCATGCCTTCATCTCCTCAATAATTTTATCCACCTCCCCTCTCAACCGAAAAGGAATTCGACGAGGTACCTGCTTTTTGGGGAGAGAGTCTTGCATATTTATAACATGCTGTACAATATCACAATTTCCCGCAACAATGTTCTCGGAGAATACTTCGGAAAGATTTCCAAGGAATTGAGCAAAAAGTTCTTTTTGAGAAGAGTCAAGATCCTGGGAATTATTTCTAAAAAGTTCCCTCAAGGAAACTGGGACTCTGACTGGTTCATACTGAATTCGAGCTACTCGTATTCCCGAATTCACAGTCCCAAAAACAGAATCAAAAATTTCTTCTAAATTTACCATTTTCAGAAAATTCACTCCTAAAAGACAGTCGTCACTTATATCAGCCACGAGAAAAGGAAACACAACCGAATGACTGCCTATTTCAATTCTAGCTTCTATCTCGAATTTAATTGTAACATTTTCATTCGAAGTAACTTTATTACACACATTTGAAATACAGATTCTTATATGGGACCTTTCTTTCCTGCTTCTACGAATTTACTACTTATATGGAGACGTCAAGCCGTGTCAACCTTGAAAAAACCTTCTTTCCCATCAATTTTCCCCTATAGCAAAAATGATTAAATAAGGCTTAATTCTATTTTCATTCGAAGTAACTTTATTACACACATTTGAAATAACATTTTCATTGTAAGAATTCGGGGTATTGATAACCCTCGCCAAACTCACCCCGCAGAGTTTGACTAAATCGCGTTTCCCCTTTGTTCGGGGCACTCGGACCGGAAATGTCCGTCTCCCGCACGTCCAACACTCTCTCCCCGGTTGGCGCTGAATTTGTTGCCACGCCCTTTCCTTTTTGGAAATTTTCTTCCTTTCTGTCTTTCCGTCCTCCTTTCGCTCTTTGTCAGCCTCAATCTCCCCCCCTTCAACATTTGCGCCCCCTTTCTGTCCTTCTTTAACAGTATTTCCATTAATTTTCCGCGGCCGAAACCCTCTCCTGAATGATCTTAAAGCTTTAGCTCTCTCAACCGCTTGACACAAAGAAGTTATTCCCTCCATTTGTAACGTCCGTCGGATAAAATGATCCGCGACGGCCGTCACAAATTGTGAGCACGCGATCTTTTCACGAATTTCATAAGGGCACTCGGGGTATGCGAGGCGCGACAGTCGTTCTATGTCGGAACCGAGAGCAGCAAGATCTTCCCCAAACTTCTGTCTACGGTTTGTGAGCGCGGAATAATAATTCTGCGTTAACCGCCCCTCACCGAAACGTAACTCGAGTTTCGATTTCAGCTCAGAAAAATTTAGACACTCGATGTCTTGCACCGTCTCGAGGATCGCACGTGCCTTGCCCCTCAGGCTCGAGGCTAGCGCGACGGTTTTTGTCGAGTCGTCCCAGAAATTCGCTCGGGCAATTAGATTAAATTGTGAAAAATATTCTTGTAGT